>NC_057799.1:243810831-243854190 GCF_018294505.1 Triticum aestivum
CCCGGCGATCTCCGACCTCGCCGGCCCCGTCCCTCCGCCGTCCCCGACGATCTGCGGCGAGCTCGCGTGCCCACAAACCCTAGATCGAGGTTGACTCCCCCCCTCATTTTTCTGCTAAGTCCCAAATTGCTCATATTATGTGGCTCTATTCATCGCATCATAGCTCCTTGCATACTGCTCCGTTTCATGCGTGTGATATATCGAAATGTTCATCATGAGATACTATTCATTTTGTTCCATTGTGCCATGCTCGTTTGAGTCCATCTGGAGGCCCAAATCTCTGATTCAAGAGTGCTATATGTTGTTTACTGCTGTTACTTCTCAGAACTTGATGTTTTGTTATTTTTGTTGCATTTGATGTGTGCGTCTTATGAGCATGAACTCTACATGTGTTTTGATCTATGCCATGCCATATTTATAGAGGTGTATGCCATGTAGTTTTGTGATCTATGTGGTGACTAGCACAAGCATGCAAACTAGGCTTCGTGATGTTTCTGTTTTCAGGGACTTAGGATTTTGCCAAGTCCTTTACCTGCTGTTATTTTTATGCCTTG
Organism: Triticum aestivum; assembly: GCF_018294505.1. NCBI lineage: Eukaryota > Viridiplantae > Streptophyta > Magnoliopsida > Poales > Poaceae > Triticum > Triticum aestivum. Next base: position 243,811,386 of record NC_057799.1, read on the forward strand.
TAAACTTGATGCTACAGTGAGATCCATGCTTATTTTGAGATACTTCATTAAGGATGTTTTGAACCTATGGTTATTATCTATCCATCCATGGCCCTGTTTGCAATTGTGGAGTGCCCTAGCATGTCTCAATCTTGCTCTACTTTTGCTATAAAATGTTACTGGCAGAATGTTAACATGCTATTCAATTTTGCCAAGGTTGTTGTAGTTGATCCATACATGCTATGAACTTGCTCTTGCCATGGATACCTTCATGAACATGTCTTCTTGCTGTAGGTATGCTTGTTTTGTCATGCATTGCTTTGTGATGAGTGAATCGAGCTCACAAAGATGCCTTCATAATTCTGTTAATGCCATCCTCTGTTTTCTGCCAAGTATGAAACCTGTTAACGAAACTTGCTATGTTTAGATGGGTGCCATCATATCTTCTGATCCTTTTTGGCTCATGGCCAGTAAGGGACTTCTGTTCTATGCTTTTAGTAGATTCATCCCATGCCTTGTTTTCCGATGATAAGTTCCTGTAGCATGTTGATTGCTTGCTCTGAACATTGCTACCTGGTGCTGTTTCAGCCATGTTCAGTATTTTCACCAAGTCTGGGAAGCTGATATCTTTTGCACTTTTGCCATGCTTTTTTGAACCTGTTATTGTGCGATCTAGCCGTATCTCAGTGTGCATCTTTTGTCAAGCATCTCTTGTAGATCACTGCCATATGCTTTGTTGCTATGTTGGGGTGCTGTAGCATAGTTACTTTATGTATTCTAAGTGCTATCGTGCTGTTAATCGCAGAATTGTGTCATTCTTGTTTTGCTTGCCATTTGCAAACCGTGCATCCGTTTCCGGTGATCTTTATATCGATTTCGACCGAAATCATCTCATCTTTCCAGAGGCATACTTGGTTTGCCAAGTTGATGCCTTGTTCATTCTTTTTCTTCCCGAGCACGCATATGCATCGCATATCACATCTCGCATATCATGCATGTTTTGCATCATGTTGCTTGTGCATTTCCCGTGATTGATTGTTGGTTCTTTTGCTTGTGTTCTTGCTTTGGGTAGAGTCGGGAGACGAGTACGCTTACGAGGAACCTGTTGAGAACGCTTACGAGGAGCAAACTTTCGACAACTCTAGGAACCTTGCAGACAAGATGATCATACCCTCGAAATCACTTCTATCTTTGCTTTGCTAGCTGTTTGCTCTATTGCTATGCTGCGCTACCTACCACTTGCTATATCATGCCTCCCATATTGCCATGTCAAGCCTCTAACCATCCTTTCCTAGCAAACCGTTGTTTGGCTAAGTTACCGCTTTTGCTCAGCCCTTCTTATAGCGTTGCTAGTTGCAGGTGAAGTTGAAGTTGGTTCCATGTTGGAACATGAATATTTTGGCATATCACAATATCTCTTATTTAATTAATGCATCTATATTTTTGGTATAGGGTGGAAGGCTCGGCCTTATGCCTGGTGTTTTGTTCCACTCTTGCCGCCCTAGTTTCCGTCATACCGGTGTTATGTTCCTTGATTTTGCATTCCTTACGCGGTTGGGTGATTTATGGGACCCCCTTGACAGTTCGCTTTGAATAAAACTCCTCCAGCAAGGCCCAACCTTGGTTTTACCATTTGCCACCTAAGCCTTTTCCCTTGGGTTTTCGCGAGCCCGAGGGTCATCTTTATTTTAAACCCCCGGGCCAGTGCTCCTCTGAGTGTTGGTCCAACCTGTCAGCCACCGGTGGCCACCAGGGGCAACTCTGGGCTCGCCTATCGGAAGTTTGGACAATCCGGTGTGCCCTGAGAACGAGAAATGTGCAGCTCCTATCGGGATTTGTCGGCACATCGGGCGGCTTTGCTGGTCTTGTTTTACCATTGCCGAAATGTCTTGTAAACCGGGATTCTGAGACTGATCGGGTCTTCCCGGGAGAAGGAATATCCTTCGTTGACCGTGAGAGCTTATAATGGGCTAAGTTGGGACACCCCTGCAGGGTATTATCTTTCAAAAGCCGTGCCAGCGGTTATGAGGCAGATGGGAATTTGTTAATGTCCGGTTGTAGAGAACTTGACATTTGACTTAATTAAAATACATCCACCGTGTGTGTAGCCGTGATGGTCTCTTTTCGGCGGAGTCGAGGAAGTGAACACGGTTCGGGTTATGTATGAACGTAAATAGTTTCAGGATCACTTCTTGATCATTTCTAGCTTCGCGACCGTTGCGTTGCTCCTCTTCTCGCTCTTATTTGCGTATGTTAGCCACCATATATGCTTAGTGCTTGCTGTAGTTCCACCTCATTACCCCATCCTTCCTATAAGCTTAAATAGTCTTGATCTCGCGGGTGTGAGATTGCTGAGTCCTCGTGACTCACGGATTCTAGCAAAACAGTTGCAGGTGCCGCAACTGAGCTCAAATGGGAGTTCGACGAAGAACGTGGTCGTTACTATGTTTCGTTTCCGGATGATCAGTAGTGGAGCCCAGTTGGGACAATCGGGGATCTAGCATTTGGGGTTATCTTCTTTTCATTTGGTTTTGACCGTAGTCGGTCTATGTGTGGATTTTGATTGATGTACGAATTAATTTATGTATTGTGTGAAGTGGCAATTGTAAGCCAACTCTCGTTATCCCATTCTTGTTCATTACATGGGATTGTGTGAAGATGACCCTTCTTGCGACAAAACCTACAATGCGGTTATGCCTCTAAGTCGTGCCTCGACACGTGGGAGATATAGCCGCATCGTGGGTGTTACATAAACATACCGGCGACTTAAAGTCAAAAGCCAGGGCGGGTTAAACCTCGCATATTTATATAACCAGGGAAACATACCTGTAGAATTGACTTATACTGCCGGCTTACATCGCCATACGCAGTGAAGGTAACAATCCAATGATTTATAAGCGCATGATTTCAATGGCGCAATCCAAAATATGCTGGCGACTTAACGTCAAAAACCAGGCAGGGTTAATAAACACCGGATAATTTCTCATCATACACTGGCGACTTAACGTCCAAAGCCAGGCCGGGTTATTAGGAACCAGCGATATACTTAAATGTGAGCTATAAGAATTGAGGCTACATGTGAGGCAGTCCTGGATTAGGGGGTCCTCGGACAGCCGGACTATATCCTTTGGCCGGACTGTTGGACTATGAAGATACAAGATTGAAGACTTCGTCCCGTGTCCGGATGGGACTCTCCTTGGCGTGGAAGGCAAGCTTGGCAATTCGGATATGATCTCCTCCCTTGTAACCGACTCTGTGTAACCCTAGCCCCCTCTGGTGTCTATATAAACCGAAGGGTTTAGTCCGTAGGACAAGAACAATCATAATCATAGGCTAGCTTCTAGGGTTTAGCCTCTACGATCTCGTGGTAGATCAACTCTTGTAATACTCATATCATCAAGATCAATCAAGCAGGAAGTAGGGTATTACCTCCATCGAGAGGGCCCGAACCTGGGTAAACATTGTGTCCTCCGCCTCCTGTTACCATCCGCCTTAGACGCACAGTTGGGGACCCCCTACCCGAGATCTGCCGGTTTTGACACCGACATTGGTGCATTCATTGAGAGTTCCACTGTGCCATCACCATAAGGCATGATGGCTCCTTCGATCATCGGCAACGATGCGACCCAGGGTGAGGTTTTCCACCCCGGACAACTCTTCGTATTCGGCGGCTTCGTACTGCGGGCCAACTCGCTTGGCCATCTGGAGCAGATCAAGAGCTACGCCCCTGGCCATCAGGTCAGGTTCGGAAGCTTGAACTATACTGTCGACATCCGCGGAGACTTGATCTTCGATGGATTTGAACCCATGTCAGGTGCGCCGCACAGTCACGATGAGCACAACTTAGCTCTATCATCGAACGGTGTTCGGGAGATCCCACGTGTAGCTACTCCGGCTCTCAATCTGGAGCAGATTGCGCCATCCGAGGACGGATGGATGGACCCCGCCACGGAGGCCGCACACTCAGCGGCGATAGAGCCGAATACTGACTTCACCCCCTATGAGACCCGTGCTACCGGACACCTGGATTCGTCCCCGGCCATGGGCTCCGAACCGCCTGCGTCCGTGCCTATCGAATCTGATTGGGCACCGATCATGGAGTTTTCCTCCATGGATATCTTTCAGCACTCGCCACTGGGCGACGTGCTAAATTCATTAAGGTCTCTCTCCTTGTCTGGAGACCCTTGGCCGAACCATGTCCGGCTTGAGTGGGAAGCAGACGACGAAGAAATTCGTTCCCCACCCACCACCCACTTAATAGCCACTGTCGACGACTTAACCGACATGCTCGATTTCGGCTCCGAAGACATCGACGGTATGGACGACGATGCAGGAGACGAACAGGAACCACCGCTCATAGGGTGCTGGACTGCCACCTCATCATATGATATATACATGGTGGACACCCCCAAAGAAGGCGATGGCGATAAGGCAACGGAGGATAATCCCCTCGAGAAGCAATCCAAGCACCGGCGTCAGCGGCGCTGCTCTAAGCCCCGCCATAGCAAAAGCAGCGATACCGGCACAAGAGACAATAACGCTGAGGATAGTGCCGAAGACAAAGACAATCCCTCAAGAACAGCCAGGCCTCGATCGGGAGGATGGGTAAGCCAGCCCTCAAGAACAGGCAGCAGACGGAGAATCAGAGGATGACAATTAGATGCCGCTCTCCGAAGACGAGGTGAGCCTCGGCGACAAAGAATTTATTGTGCCTGAGGATCCCGTCGAGCAGGAGCGCTTCAAGCGCCGGCTGATAGCAACAGCAAATAGCGTGAAGAAAAAGCAACAACAACTTCGAGCTGACCAAGACCTGCTAGCGGATAGATGGACCGAGGTCCTGGCGGCCGAGGAATACGAACTCGAACGCCCAACCAAGAGTTACCCAAAGCGTAGGTTGCTACCCCAACTCGAGGAGGAAGTATTAAAACCTACATTACCAGCGTATGATGCGGCTGATCGGCCAACTCGTGGCCGAGACAGAGTGGCATATCAGCCCAAAGTCCAGCCCGCACCCCGCCGCCATTCAAACAAAAATACCAAGGCCCGGGGCAACACGCGGGACCTGCAAGACATATTGGAAAACAAAGCAGGACATACAAGATCGATCAACGGATCACGGGGGCGCGCCCCAACGCGCGACGATGATCGTCACGACGGATACACTAAAAGCAAATTCGGCCGGGCCAAATACAGCAGACAAGACTCATACGAATTGCGTCTTGACATAGCCCGGCACAGAGGCGCCGCACACCCCCTATGCTTCACCGATGAAGTGATGGATCACGAATTCCCAGAAGGATTCAAACCCGTGAACATTGAGTCATATGATGGTACAACAGACCCCGCGGTATGGATCGAGGATTTCCTCCTCCACATCCACATGGCCCGCGGTGACGATCTACATGCCATCAAGTACCTCCCACTAAAACTCAAAGGACCAGCTCGGCATTGGCTGAATAGCCTGCCAGCAAACTCCATTCGCAGTTGGGAGAATTTGGAAGATGCATTCCTTGACAACTTCCAGGGCACTTATGTGCGACCACCGGATGCTGATGACTTGAGCCACATAATCCAACAGCCAGGGGAATCGGCCAAGAAATTCTGGACTCGGTTCCTAACTAAAAAGAACCAAATTGTCGACTGTCCGGATGCCGAAGCCTTAGCGGCATTTAAACATAACATCCGGGACGAGTGGCTCGCCCGACACCTTGGCCAAGAGAAGCCGAAGTCCATGGCAGCCCTCACGACACTCATGACCCGCTTTTGCGCGGGCGAGGACAGCTGGCTGGCTCGCAGCAACAACACATCAAGAAATCCCGGCAATTCAGATGCCAAAGATACTAACGACAGACCACGTCGCAACAGACACAAGCACCGCAACAACGGCGACAACGCCGAAGACACGACAGTCAATGCCGGATTCAGTGGCTCTAAATCCGGTCAGCGGAAAAAGCCGTTCAAAAGAAGCAATCCGGGCCCGTCCAGTTTGGATCGCATACTCGATCGCTCGTGTCAAATTCACGGCACCCCCGATAAGCCAGCCAATCACACCAACATAGAATGCTGGGTGTTCAAGCAGGCCGGCATGTTGAATGCCGAAAACAAGGACAAGGGGCTGCATAGCAACGACGAGGAGGAGCCTCGGCTGTCGAACACAGGAGGACAGAAGAGGTTTCATCCACAAGTGAAAACGGTGAACATGATATACGCAACCCATATTCCCAAGAGGGAACGGAAGCGTGCACTAAGGGGCGTCTATGCGATGGAGCCAGTTGCCCCAAAGTTCAACCCATGGTCCTCTTGCCCGATCACCTTCGATCGCAGGGACCACCCCACTAGTATCCATCATGGCGGTTCTGCCGCATTGGTCCTTGACCCCATCATTGACGGATTTCACCTCACTCGAGTCCTTATGGACGGTGGCAGCAGCCTGAACCTGCTCTATCAGGATACAGTGCGCAAAATGGGCATAGACCCCTCGAGGATCAAACCCACCAAAACCTCATTTAAAGGTGTCATCCCAGGTGTAGAGGCCTGTTGCACGGGCTCAATCACACTGGAAGCGGTCTTCGGATCTCCGGACAACTTCCGAAGCGAGGAGCTAATCTTCGATATCGTCCCCTTTTGCAGCGGCTATCACGCACTGCTCGGACGAACTGCATTTGCCAGATTCAATGCGGTACTGCATTACGCATACCTCAAACTCAAAATGCCAGGACCACGCGGGGTTATAACAGTTAATGGAAACACAGAGCGCTCGCTCCGCACGGAGGAGCACACTGCGGCCCTCGCAGCAGAAGCGCAAAGCAGCCTTATTAGGCAAACCGCCAATTCGGCGAAAAAGACCCCGGACACCTTCAAGCGAGTCCGGAGTACCCCGCAGGAGGATCGCCAGGCACGTTTTGAGCTCGCCTAGCAATTCGACCTCCGTCCTAGTCCTAGTCAAGCGGCGAAATTTGCGCCGCACGTACATAACTAGGCACTCAAGATACCATGGGCATAGGCGGAGGCACGGCTACGGCACGTCCCACAATGCGCCTCAACCGCCCCAGGGGCCGTATACCTTTATCATTTTCTCTCTTTCAGGACCTTACTCTCTGGAAGCCCTTTCCGGCAGTCTGATTGTTGGACCCATCGTGGGAAGGAAACACCAAGGAAGCAAGACGCTCTGACGCACAAGGGAATCCCCAGGTGGTCTCTGATAACGATCGATATACCTGTTTTACATACCCATACGCAGCTTGCCCTTGGATAGGACATGTCAAATAGTCCTATTTTTTTCTTATTGCACTACTTGTATCCGTACGCTTTGACGTATTATTTAATACCAATGCATAGTGTTAGCCTATTATTGCATTTCTTTTTTTCCTTGTCTGCTTATTTACGACAAATTGCACCCGTACATTCTGGTACGACCAGTGCGCCAGGGGCTTCAGTGTACCCCATACACGGCGTGAAAAGTCCGAATACTTTCGACAGTGCGGCACCCCGAACTTATAGCATTATATGCATCAGCTCCGAATCATGTCTTGGGTCAATAGTTGGGTTTGCCCGGCTCCCATGTTTTCGTACCTTACGTTTCGCTATATCGGCTAAGGTAGCACTGGGAGAACTACTGCGATTGTGACCCGGTTCTTCCGGACGAGCACCTCAGTAGAGAAAGCCGAAAACTGACTGTCATGATGCGGCGAGAGCTGGTCGCTGTTCGAGAGATTTCAAGTCCTTAAAGATTTTTTCCGCTTCGGGCAAGGAGTCGGCCTTGTCTGATTTAGGCGTACATAGCGCCCCAAGTTCGGCCTTCCGAATACTAGGGGCTTCGCCAAAATTTAAAATTGTAGACTTCTATGGCTAAGTGGGAGTGATAAAGCCTTATAGTCCGATTGCCTGGTTCGTTGTGGTGAACACCTCCTTCGAAGGATCCAAAACTGGGATAAAGAGTGATCAGGTTTATCCCGAACATCCCAGTACTAGTTACATGGGGGCAGAAGCCGACGACTGGCCAACTCTCAGATTTTGTAAACGGCCGCACAGAAGGTAATATTTTAAATTAACAAAGCGTTACATAGCGCACAAGAACTCGTTTCATATTACAGGATCACATGAGTACATTCATTCAAATATTACATCCTTAGCACATTCCTCCGCCACAAGGCGAGCACCCTTCAGGACACTGTCATAATACTTTTCGGGGTGGCAATGCTCCTTGCCCTCCAGCGGCCCCTCCTTCACTAGCTTTTCGGCGCCCAGCTTCGCCCAGCTTCGCCCAGTGCACTTTCGCCCGGGCGAAAGCCCTGCGCGCACCTTCAATGCAGACAGACCGCTTTATGACTTCAAACCAAGGGCAGGCATTCACAAGCCGCCTCACCAGGCCGAAGTAGCTGCCAGGCAGGGGCTCGCCAGGCCACATCCGGACTATGAGACCCCTCATGGCCAGTTCGGCCGCCTTGTGCAGCTCAACCAGTTGCTTGAACTGGTCGCTCAGGGGCACCGGATGTTTGGTCCCAGTATATTGAGACCAGAACAACTTCTCCGTCGAGGTCCCCTCCTCAGCCCGGTAGAACTCCGCGGTATCCGACACACTGCGGGGTAGATCTGCGAACGCTCCTGGAGAGCTCCGAACTCGGGTAAGTAAAAGGAAAGTTTCCTTCACATGCTTGCTTTGCATAATGAATGCCTTACCCGCCGCTATCTTCTTAACCGCCTGAATCTCCTGGAGGGCCTTTTGGGCTTCGGCCTTGGCATGTTGTGCGTTTTCGAGGGCCTTCGCAAGCTCGGACCCTTGCGTCTTAGAGTCACGCTACAAGGACTCGTGTTTCTTGACGAGAGCCTGGAGCTCTTGCTGCACCTCGCCGACTCGGGCCTCTTGCTTCTCTCGCTCGATGCGCTCCTTGGACACTTTGTCTTCGGCCTCGGACAACGCCTTCTTCAGGGCCGCCACTTCGGTCGTGGCCCCTAGCAAAATTCATGACGATCCTATTATTCAAAAACCACATTTTCCTTTATCAATATACAGACGGGGTATCACTTACCTTTGTTCTCTTCGAGCTGCCTCTTGGTAAGGCCGAGCTCTTCCTTTGACCGCTCAACGTGCCGCTTCAGTGCGGCGACCTCCGCAGTACGAGTGGCAGCGGCCAGCAGTGAAGCCTGCTTATTCACATAGACACATTCAGATTAGACTCCTGCGGTTATTATTTGATCCTCTATTCGGCCTTTCTTCGCGAACGCCAAACAGAGCATCAGGGGCTACTATCTATGCTGTAACATTTTCTTATAATTTGATTACTTACCTCAAAGCCTGTTAGGAGGCTGGCACAGGCTTCAGTCAGTCTGCTTTTGGCGGACTGAACCTTCTTGACCACCGCACTCATAACAGTGCGGTGCTCTTTGTCGATGGAAGAGCCGCGAAGCGCTTCCAGCAAGCTGTCCGATGCCTTTGGATGGACAGAGGCCATCGGTGCGGACAGCTCGCCCCCCTTGGCGACGGGTTGCCTGACAGAATCCGGAATCACTGGAGGTTCCAACGCAGTATTTGGCTGGGGGCTAGGCTTGCTGCCCCCGGCGTTAGGGCCCAGGGGAGTCTTGCCCCTCGTGCGCCCAGCGCCTGGAATGTCGCCTTGGGGCGCCTCCGGAACCGTCTCCCCTTGGTTCAGTGCCCTTTGAGACAACACCTCGGCGTCGTCCGTAGGGCGGGGGGAGGAGGCGGTCGGGAGCGAATCGCTGTTCATATCCGACGGGTCCAAAGAATCATCCGAAGAAGACACGTCGATATGGGCTCGGGATGGACTGCATAATCATGTTCGGTGTGATAAGAAGCAATAAAATAAAACATACCAAGAACTATTATGGTATCCGGATACTTACGACTTCGCCAGGGGCATGTCCCTGGGCAACCACTCATCGTTGCTAAAAGCGACTGTTGTGGAGCAGTCCGGAAGGAGTGTCCTTCCCTTCTTGGACCCTTCGGCCTCCCCAGAGGGGGCAGCCTTCCTTTTCTTGTCTCCCCCGGCTGGGGGAGGGGAGAACTTTCCTCTTCCTCCTCCTCGTTTTCGTGGGAGGAGTGCGCCTCGGTGTTTTCGGACGATGAGTCCGATATAACCTTGCGCCGGAGACCTTTCCTGGTCCCCGTGGCCTTCTGCTTGGCCTTCTTCTCTGGTGCCTCATAAGGCGCCGGAACCAGCATCTCTGTTAGGAGAGCATCTGCTGGATCTTCGGGCAGCGGGGGTGGACAATCGATCTGCTCCGCTGTCGCTACCCAGTCCTGTTAAAAGGCGTGGAGGCTCAGATCCCTCACACGGTTATGCTGGGGAAAAGAACATCTTATGAGATATAAAAGTCTTACCGGATTGGCAGGGCGCTTTGCGCTGAGTCCGCGATGCTCGGTAAGAGGAGGAGGTACCTCGGCGCCCTTAAACAGCACCTTCCAGACATCTTTGTGTGTCGTGTCGAAGAGCTCTCGCAGCGTCTGGTGCTCAGCCGAGTCGAACTCCCACAAATTGAATTCCCAACTTTGACACGGGAGGATCCGGCGGAAGAGCATGACCTGGCCACGTGGACAAGCTTGATTTTCTTGCTTATCATATTCTTGATACATTTCTGTAGTCCAGTCAGCTCCACCGACGTACCCCAGGACAGGCCCTTCTCTTTCCAGGAGGTGAGCCGCATGGGGATGCCGGATCAAAATTCGGGGGCCGCCACCCAGTTGGTGTCGCGCGGCTCGGTGATGTAGAACCACCCCGATTGCCACCCCTTCACGGTCTCCACATAGGAGCCTTCGAGCCAGGTGACGTTGGGCATTTTGCCCACCATGGCGCCTCCGCACTCCGCCTGCTGACCGACTACCACCTTTGGCTTCACGTTGAAGGTCTTCAGCCATAGGCCGAAGTGGGGCTTGATGCGAAGGAAAGCCTCGCACACGACGATAAACGCCGAGATGTTGAGGATGAAGTTAGGGGCCAGATCATGGAAGTCCAGCCCATAGTAAAACATAAGCCTGCAGACAAACGGATGGAGGGGAAATCCCAGTCTGCGGACGAAGTGGGTAAGAAATACTACCCTCTCATGGGGTTCTGGAGTAGGGACGATCTGCCCTGCTTCTGGGAGCCGGTACGCGATGTCTACGGCTAGGTATCCATCTCCCCGGAGCTTCGTAATGTCCTCCTCCGTAACGGAGGAGACCATCCACTTGCCCCCCGCTCCGGACATGCTTGGAATGGCTTTGCGGAGAGGATGAAAACTTGGGCGCTGGAGCTCGAGTGCGTATCAGTGGGCAGGAGAAGAGGAAGGCATGGGTGAAAAAGATGAATCCTTGTCCCTTTATAAGGGCGGAAGAAATTATGCGCCTCCCCACCTGCCTGGTAAACTCGCTTATTCCCCGAGCGCCGTAATTGATGGTGCGGTTGGGTTACGCACACCCGTATTGATGAGAATCCCGTGATAAGGGGACACAATCTTTGCTTCGACAAGACGTGGCAAGAAAACCGCCTCGCAATATGTGCAGTAGCTGGTTGAGAAAAACGGTTCGAATAATGACCGGGCCGTGGCATGATGTCATGCTGCGAAATGTGTCAGCAGATTAGATTTGTGGGATATTATACTCTCTATGGTGGTATGTGGAATTTTTTTTGCAAAGCCGGACACTATCCTTGTGTTCAAAATCTTCTATGGAGTATTCGGAGGAGGAACCCGCCTTGCAATGTCGAAGACAATCTGCGCGCCGGACTCATCGTCATTGAAGCTTGGTTCAAGGGCTACTGAGGGAGTCCTGGATTAGGGGGTCCTCGGACAGCCGGACTATATCCTTTGGCCGGACTGTTGGACTATGAAGATACAAGATTGAAGACTTCGTCCCGTGTCCGGATGGGACTCTCCTTGGCGTGGAAGGCAAGCTTGGCAATTCGGATATGATCTCCTCCCTTGTAACCGACTCTGTGCAACCCTAGCCCCCTCCGGTGTCTATATAAACCGGAGGGTTTAGTCCGTAGGACAAGAACAATCATAATCATAGGCTAGCTTCTAGGGTTTAGCCTCTATGATCTCGTGGTAGATCAACTCTTGTAATACTCATATCATCAAGATCAATCAAGCAGGAAGTAGGGTATTACCTCCATCGAGAGGGCCCGAACCTGGGTAAACATTGTGTCCCCCGCCTCCTGTTACCATCCGCCTTAGACGCACAGTTCGGGACCCCCTACCCGAGATCCGCCGGTTTTGACACCGACAACATGGCCTGAATCATTTTAAGCCATATGTCAATATGGTACCAAGATGAACCCAAAAATGTTCAAAAAACGAATCAAAGCGAGAAAACAAGGCTTTCATAGGCCGCCAAGCCTAAAGCCCCGAGGCTTTCATGGGCCGCCAAGCCACTAAGTTAACCTTTTACACTTTGTGAATCCGGCCTCACATGACTGCCGTTTTAACCTTGACAAGTTCAGGGTCTATGTAAGATTGACTTGTCAAGAGTTGACAAGTTCATGGTCTACGTAAGATTGACTTGTCAAGAGTTCGGCTTGTCATTCCGGGATTACCCGGGCGGAGTGGTAGACTCTACAAAGCAAGAGAACCCGGAATGTTTTGGTGAATACACCTGGTGTTCCAACCCAGCTCACATGGGTAGCAACGCTATGTTCTCTTTTGGTGAATACACCTATGTTTGAACAGGAAGCCCCCAAGTGCTTTGTGGTGTTGCGCCGATCAAGAGGGATATTCACAGCTGTGCTCAATGAGCAGGAAGCCCCCAAGTGACCATTTAGAGGTGTGGCATTGAGCCTATCAAGAGGGATATTCACAGCTATGCTCAATGAGCAAGAAGCCCCCAAGTGACCATTGGAAGTGTGGCATTGAGCCGATCAAGAGGGATATTCACAACTATGCTCAATGAACAAGAAGCCCCCAAATGATCAATAATATGATAAGATAATAAGGCAGGATACCCATGTTTGAACCGCGCATCATGGCAGCAGGTCCTCTTCAGCAACCTTTTAGTTTTTCCGGAGAACTCGAACTTGCGAGAGATGGATTCTTTTTGAACTGGATGTTTAAACCGGATATTGAGAGCTTCAAAGCTTTATGGGAGAGAGATGTCTCTTGAGCCGGATTTTAAACCAGAATTTTCTGACGGCCTTTAAATTTTCATCAATATTGCAGCAGCCTCCGGGACCGGGTTATCTTCCCCTTCAACGTCCTGGGGTTCTTGAATTTGCTGAAACTAGCAAGACATGCTGAGCCATATCATTGTAGCCCCCGAGTCTTAAGACGACTCGAGGAGTTGTCTTGAGATTCTCCATGTTTGGCTGTGATATAAACCGGCATATAGCTAAACAAAGGATCGCTATCATATGTTGAAGCTGAAAGCAAAGGTGGCGAGTTAATGATCTTCGCAACACTCATTGTGTATCCTTAGAGTTGATAACGTGATGTGAATCCACGGAAACTTGAGGTCGACTACGGCAGGTTATAAATGACCCCATATGATTTTCGTCCGTAATCTGGCCAACGGTTCATACAGCTGGTTGTTGAATTTAAATAAACCACAGTGGTGGCGATTTATGCGCTTGTCCTTTGAGCCATCCGGTATAGGCGGAAGCTGATAATATATTATGGCTTGCTTTAGAGTTGTTGGAGTAAATCAGACCGTACGGCGGCGGCTTGTACACATCCATTGGGCCGCTTGTATGAGAGGGTTGACCCTGATATGCTGATATCAATTTGTCCGCAAGGGCGACAACTTGGTTGTTTCCATTGAGCAACATTGCACCACGGTATAACACCACTTTAAAGTGAATAATTACCCTGCATATAAAAATATGCAAACCAAGGTAATTGTTCTTTGATGAAAATAATATATACTAAAACTAGAAAGATAGCACCTGGTATTTTTGCTGGATGAACGTGGACATGTAGCCTTATCTCACGTGGAGTAGTAGTAGCCGGCTCACAGTGATGCCATAATGACAGTAACACGTCCCCTTTGCTTTTCTCTTTTCTTGAGCCGGTACCCCCTGTCTTTTTCTTCAGCCAACAGGGGAGCGTATTGGAGCAGAAACCAGGGCCTGCACCCTCAATAGAGCCACTTGACAAGCGAAGTGCGTGCGGGAGTGGCTCAAAGCGAGGTAGTAGTGGCTCAGCACGGCGCGAGGCGAGGCGGGTCAGGGAGGCCCACGACAGTGTCCGGCGATTCAACGAGGCCGAACAAAGGACCGCTCAAGACCACGGAAGCAGAGGTGGAATCCGGCGGAGCACGAGCGGCTCGTGGTGGTTGGCGGCTCTGGCGGCTCGACGCGCGGGCAACAGCAGCTCGGAACGGAAACCCGGCAGAGGAGTGCGCAAGACCCATCGCGGGAGGCAGTCAGCGCAGGTGCTTAGAGGGAACGGCCATGGCCGGTCTTGCGAGCGGAGGTGCGGGTAGATGTTGTGACCCGGCGGGGTGGAACCGCGCAGGATGGCGCTGGTCAGGGCCATGGCGTCGATGGCGGTTTAGGGGCGAGGCCATGCACGCTGCAGGTGGCTCGCGACCGGCTTGTCGCAGACCAGCAACGGAAGCGGGGTGACCCGATGGAGGCGGGCCATGGTGGAGACAAGCCGACGGAGATGGTGCAGAGGCTCTTGGGTGAACCACGGCGGAGAGTCGCCGAGGCTGCTGGAACAGAGGTAGTTGACGGCCCAATGCCGCGGTTTGATATCGGCCGACTCGAAGACGGCGGCTCAGAGGCAGCTGCCGTGGCGGTTCAGCGGGCGAGGAGGTGGAGGCTGGCCGGTTCTGGCACGGCTGCAGCAACTCGGAGGCGCCCCGGCGATCCCGTGGTGTCAAGGCGGAGGCCGCAGAGTCTGAATCAATCCTTATCTCCCGTGCTCATCTGGGTCGTTTTTCAGTTTGACCATCCCTGATCCGTGTTCACCAGATCATGAGCTCGTGGTCCTCTTTTTTTTCCTGATTACTTTCCTGATCCAGCTCGGACTGCTCACAGATTGATTTGTAAATAAATAGTAGCGCATATAGCAACTTCGTCGGGTGACCTTCACGTGACGTAGTAGTAATGGATGCACTACTTGATGACTTCTTCGATTTGTTCTGGTCCTTATGCCAGAAAATAGCAGCGACAGATTCCTCGTTTGCTTGGGTCATGCCGTACGGTAAAAAATTGCAGCAGTTACCAGTTGATGCCCTCGGGACTTGAAACGTATACAAACAGCAACAACACAAATACGGCGGATTGGACAGATGCTTGACGTAGTAGTAATTTGATCCGGTTGCTGATCCTGCAGTGGAAACCGCTGACAGCTTCGGTTGACGGCCGTAGTAGTTTGGCCTCGGCGGAAAAAATCTCCTCTCGATCTTGGCGAGTTATGGTAGTTGCACTGATGCAACCCTAATTTCCTCTAGATCTTAAATCTTGAACACGCCGTTTGACTGCTCATCGTTGATGTGAACTTCTGCACCGGTTCTTTTTTATCCGGCATATCGCAGGCTTCTCGATTCCTAGATGAGATCCCTCCAAGAACTGAACACCACCGTATGCAGGCCCCACGGTGGGCGCCAACTGTCATGGATTTGTCATGGCAGATGTCCTAGTGTGAGGACTTAGTCATGAGGCCAACGCATCTACATGGTAGTTTGAAGGGGTTGGTTGGAATCGAGAGACGCGAGGTGGATCAACACACAAGACAAGGATTTAGAAGCTTCGGGCCCCGGGAAACATCATCCGGTAATAGCCCTACATGCTGTTTGTGGCCAGGTCTCATTATGCTCATGAGGGAGACGTTGCATAAACCGGCTCTACTCTAGTTGTGTCTAGTCTTAACGATTATTTTCTTGTCCCTCTTTGGGTGCCCTGCTGTCGGTGTCAAAACCGGCGGATCTCGGGTAGGGGGTCCCAAACTGTGTGTCTAAGGTCGATGGTAACAGGAGACAGGGGACACGATGTTTACCCAGGTTCGGGCCCTCTCTATGGAGGTAATACCCTACTTCCTGCTTGATTGATCTTGATGAATATGAGTATTACAAGAGTTGATCTACCATGAGATCGTAATAGCTAAACCCTAGAAGTCTAGCCTGTATGACTATGGTAATGAGTATCTCCTCTTCCGGACTAAGTCCTCCGGTTTATATAGACACCGGGAGGATCTAGGGTTACACAAGGTCGGTTACAAAGGAAAAGAATCTACATATTCGGTCGCCAAGCTTGCCTTCCACGCCAAGGAGAGTCCCATCCAGACACGGGTGCAGTCTTCTTTGTATCTTCACAGCCCATCGGTCCGGCCCATGGATAACAGGCCGGATGCCCGAGGACCCCTTAGTCCAGGACTCCCTCAGTAGCCCCTGAACCTGGCTTCAATGACGAGGAGTCCGGCGCGCAGATTTATCTTCGGCATTGCAAGGCGGGTTCCCTTCTTTTCAAACTCCAAGATAGTCTCCGGACGTGATGATTGTATCCGGATCTGTAACACTCACCGCACACAACCGCAGAGAGAACATAATATTCCACGGGTCCAATCCATTGACGACTTTTTACAACGTGACATCACGCTTGCCTGGTCATATTTCGGACCGTTGTTTCGCCTGCGGCCCCACGTTCCGAAACGTGGTTGTCATTGACACGCCTTATCCAAGCAGAGATCGTGTCCCCTTATTAAGGGATTCTTTTATCGACACAGACGTGGGTAACCCAACCGTCCTTAGGGTACAACTCCTTGGGAATAGGCAAGGTTTAAGGCCTGGGAGGAGGCGTTTGATATTCACAGCCTTTATAAAGGGGTACATACCCGTCTTTCTTCTCCATGCTTGCTTCTTCCTCAACCCTTACTACCTTGAGTTCTAACACCCATGTTTCAATCTCCGAGAGCCTCAGTCATGTCCGGACCCAGCCGTCAAGGCCGGTGGGTGGCTTCTTCTGTCACAGAGGGGGATATCGCGAAGCTTCGGGCGGCAAGATATCTGACCGCAGAAATCCTCCATCGGCTTCCTGCGGAAGGGCAGGTTATTCCTACCCCTAGATCCGGCGAGAGGGTCGTGTTCGTTTCCCATTTCCTCCGAGGGTTAGGGTTCGCCCTCAATCCCTTCGTCCGGGGGCTCATGTTCTATTTTGGACTTGATTTTCACGATCTCGCCGAACTCTGTTCTCCTCATCTCGGCGTTTATCGTCACGTGCGAAGCCTTCCTCCGAACTCCTCCACACTTTGTCTTGTGGCTCAAGACCTTCAATGTGAAACCGCAAGTGATAGAGGGGGAGCAGGCGGAGTGCGGTGGTGCCTTAGTGAGCAAGCTTACCAGCGCAATTTGGCTAAAAGGATCCTTGAAAGAATCTTCCGACTTATGGCAGCAGGAGTGGTTCCATATCACCGAGCCTCGTGGTTCCAAGTGGGAAGCTGCGCCTGCGTTTTGATCCAATCCCCCAATTCAGCTTGCATCATGGATTAATAAGGGGTTAGACTGGGGATCAGTTGACGAGGTGCGGACTCTGCAAAGTCGCATCCGAAGCCTCGTTGAAAAGGATATCAATATCGCCAATGTTATTCAGGTAATGTTAGTCCGCCGGACCCTGCCGTGCCAGCGACGGCCTCTCCGCCTGTGGGAGTTTAACCCAGAAGGGCCACAGACTCTTCAGAACTTCTTCGGCATTACGCACGAAGGAATGTGGGAATTATTCTTCGGGAGACGAAAACAATGGCCGGACACCACCGAAGATACTGGCCTAGACTGTAACCATCCGGACACCCCGGTAAGTACTCATCCGCCGAACACCTCATAATTAGATATCCTGTGATAAGATACTGAGCAAACCATCCTTTTCCAGGGCTGGATAAAGAAAGCGGAACGGATTAGGTGTCCGGCCCCTCTTCCCGAAGACTCAGCAGACTCCGTGTTAACACGGATGCTGGCACCGGCACCGTACCAGATACCGGCAGGGGAGGGCAAGGTGGAGAGTGAGAAGACCGGGGATGACCTTCATTCCAGAGGTAAATCAGATACTGAGTTCGGAGAAATGGATATTTCCTCGCCCGAAGACGAAGGTGAAAGAGAAGCCAGTATCCCTTCTCCATTCAGGAGGAAAAGGACCGCCTCCAAAGGTTGGGAGGGGCGGTCTCCTAAGAGAGGCAAGATGCCACCGTCAAGCGGCTCGGGATTGGAAGGCGATGCCAGTGAACAGCTCCGTCATGAGGACAAGCCCTCAACCAAACCGTAAGTGAATCCGGGGTGCTTTGATAGCATCTCGCCTCTTTCCTGTTACCGAAGAGATACGTAACGTGCCTGTGTATTTTTATAGTCCGGCACAGAGTTCTTCTGGGCACTCCTCTTCTTTGGGAGATCTCCTCCCAGAGATGATGGAAAGCGAGACGCCTCCCCCGACCTCCTCGCCAATAAGGCGGACGACTCCGAAGTGTCATCTCAGAGGGTTATTCTGGATCAACAAGCGGTGCAGGGGATGAAGGAGGCAGTACCCGATGGTGGACCTCCAATCGTTCGGGATTCGGGGGCCAATAATGAAGGCCCCGGACTGTCCGGTTTTCAGCCAACAATGATTCTGGAGACGAGTGAACGGGTTCCTTCAAAGGATGGTCGTGCTCCCAGAGCGGCTTCCGGAGACCCGGCGACACCGGATACATTGCGGGATGTGCTGCGAAAAGCATCTGTCTCGGAGGAACAGCGTACCTTGATGGGTACGGTGGTTGAGAAGATTCTGTCCGCGAAGAGCGGAATGAATGAAGCCTTCATGAGCCTGCTAAGAGGCTTCGAGGTTTGTAATATAATGTTTTCAACTATATTTTATTTGCAAAGATGCACCTGTGTATAGGTAGTAGCCCCTGAGACTCGGGTCGGCTCCACATGGGAGGCGAACGGAGGATCAAGAAGAAATACTCAAGGACTAACCTGATTAACTGAAACACAGGCTGCTTCCCCCTGGCTACTTCCCAGACTACGGATATTGCTGAGCTGCAGCAGAAGGTTGATGTGGTAGGGGATGACATTGCGTTAATCAATATGCGCCTGGACGAGTCGCACGGTATGTATTTGGGGCAGTCCCTTCACATACATGTTTGTTATATAAGCATGACGTTGAAGGTTATATACTGGGATATGCATGACTGCAGATGGTGCTGCCGCTGTTGAAATTCTTTGGGCGGAGCAGGCCCAGGCCAAGGAGCAGTCCCGGTTTAGTAATGCGGCTGCCGAGAAGGCATTGGCTGAGTTAATAGCTGAACAAGCTGCTCGGTGCCAAGACGAGGAGAAGATATCCACGATGGCGCTTGAATTAAAAAATGCTGCTAGCCGCTGTGAACTTCTTGAGAAGGAAAATGAAGCCAAAACGACTGAACTTGACAAGGCCTTACGAGAGGCGAGAGAAGCGCGGTCTGAGTCCAGAGCAGCCCGTGAGGAGATCCGGCAAGCTGGGGAGATTGCGGCCGGTAAGCCCTTTTGCTACAGGCTAAGTTCGGCGATCCAAACTATGCTCGGCTTAACCAAGTGTGGAGTTCTCCGGACGAGTTTTTAGACTTGCCGAAGAGTTCTTCCGATGCGGCGTAGTTTTATCAAGCGCGAGAGGGGTATGCAATGGAGAAGCTTTTCTGGTCACAATTTGGTGCGTCGACGCGCCCTCTGCTGCTGAATGAACATATGTCTCAATGGGCCGAGCTTCATAGGATATCCGGCACTGCTACGAAGAACGTCATAATCCGGCTGTGGCCGACTAAGGCTGTTCCGAATAGCTACTTCGGCTTGGTGTAGCGGCTCGTTGATGCGGTGCCACGTATCGACGCTGTGAAGCGGTCTGCGTGCATTGAGGGTGCACGGATGGCCTTTGCCCGTGTCAAGACATTCTAGGGGAGGATGAAGGCCATCGATGTTGCGGCGAAGAGTCCACCCAAAGGCAATGACAGTTACGAACCGGAGCATTATTTTGAAGACGTCCTAGAGGCCGCCCGCTTGATAGAGGGTCAATGCTCGAAAGACATAATGTTCGAGTGAGGTGTATGAGAATTGTAAAAGACAATTTTATAGTTAATCTATTGTTATATTTTGCTCGAAAGCTTGTGCTCCTCTTGTGCGGCCGTTTTAATATAATCTAAAAGTTTTCCAGTCGTCGGCTTCAGCCCCCTCGTAGGGAGTACGGGGGTGTTTGGAAAAGCATTTGATCACTCTTGACCCAACGTCTTGGTCCATGAAGGAGGTGATAATGTGGCGAACCAGGCAATCAGACTATAGGGCGTTAACACTTTCACTTAGCCATATGAGTTTTATAGGGGGGACTACGATATAGCCCCTGGTATGCGTACGGCTTATTCCAATATGGTGCGTTACATATATGACCTGAAAAAAGGTCCTTCGTGTGACACGGAGGGAATCACGACATATTCCGATAAGTCATCGAGTGGTTGACCAGCTCTTGCAGCATCATGATAGTCGGTTTTCGGCTTTCTCTACTGAGGTGCTTGACCAGATGAACCGGAAGCACAATCGCAATAGTTCTCCCTTTATTAACCTAGCCGATAGAGCGGAACGTAGGGTAGCAACCACAGGAGCCGGGCAACCCAACCATTGACCCAATACATGATTCGGAGCTGATGCATATAAGGCCAAACTCGCGACGCCGAAGTACGCTGAAAAGCTGTTCGTACTTTGTTGGCAACTCATTTGTTCCCATACCGAGTCCCTGGCAGGTTATGCCAAGGTATATCTGCGAGACAACCATAGGAGCCATATTCATTGGCGAAAAGACACGAATGATTAATTCGGGTAATGTTTACTGGGACCTGAGCGATATGCCAATAATTACTTTATATATATAAAGACCTCAACCCTGGCTATTTGACATGCCCGGGGTCGAAGGCGGAGGAAAAAGGCATATTACAAGCTCGAAATAAAGAGTGCGGTCTAGAAAAAGTTATTTTGGACCTCCTGTCGCACGTCTGCGTCGCCTGTCCTCAGCGAGGGCAATCCTTGACGGAGGTAGCCCCTTAGGTGAGTGTACGGATCTGAACTCCGATGGAGTCGGTTTAGATGCTTGCCCTTTGCGTCACCTATTTTTAAGAGATAATGAAGAAAGAAGTAAAAAGAAAGTAGATAAAAAATGTTACTGGAATGCTTGCAGGCTTGTCCGTATTGTGCTTCCGCCAATGACCATGGTATATTTAGTGCGTAGTGATGTATGCGCGGTACAAATTTTGTGTGTATATGGGGTGGGCGGCGGAAGCCGAACTGCTACTTCTGCTCCAGGGTTGATCGACCCTTGGGGGAAAATTGCTCCTGACCCCCGGTGTTTGG
Source organism: Triticum aestivum (assembly GCF_018294505.1). Lineage (NCBI taxonomy): Eukaryota > Viridiplantae > Streptophyta > Magnoliopsida > Poales > Poaceae > Triticum > Triticum aestivum. Next base: position 243,832,624 of record NC_057799.1, read on the forward strand.
TTGGTGAACCTCTCCGTCGTCCCTATCGCCTGGCGGCCTCCTCCCCTTGTGTTCGGCATTGAGCTTGCCGGCCTGCTTGAAGACCCAACCATTTCTGATGGTATGATTAGCTGGTTTATCGGGGTGGCCGTGAATCTAGCAGGGTCGGTCCAATATCCTGTCTAGGTTGGATGGTCCATCTCGGTTCGCCTTGAGTGCCTTTTTCTGTTGACCGGGTTTGGGATTGCTTAATCCGGCGTTGACCGCTGTGTCGCGTGATCTTTCATTATCATCGCGACTATTGTGTTTGCTTCGTCGTGGTTTGCCATTGCTGTCTCAGACTTCGGAAGTGCCTGGGTCGCTGGCGCTGTTGCTTCTACGAGCGAGCCAACTGTCTTCTCCCGCACAAAAGCGAGTCATTAGAGCAGTAAGGGCTGTCATGGATTTATGTCCTTCTTGACCGAGGTGGCGTGCAAGCCATTCATCCCGGACGCTGTGTTTGAAGGCCGCGAGGGCTTCCGCGTTCGGACAGTCAGCGATTTGGTTCTTTTTATTAAGAACCTAGTCCAGAGCTTCTTGGTTGACTCTCCGGGCTGCTGGACAATGTGACTTAAGTCATCGGCGTCTAGTGGCCGGACAAAAGTTCCTTGGAAGTTGTCACGAAAGGCATCTTCCAAATCTTCCCAGCCGCCAATCGAATTCTCAGGTAGACTGTTTAACGAGTACCGAGCTGGTCCTTTGAATTTTAGTGGTAGGTATTTGATGGCGTGAAGGTCATCTCCGCTGGCCATGTGGATATGGAGAAGGAAGTCCTCGATCCATACCACGGGATCCGTTGTTCCGTCGTATGATTCGATATTCATGGGTTTGAACCCGTCTGGGAATTCATGCTCCATTACTTCGTCTGTGAAGCAAAGAGGATGTGCGGCGCCTCTATGCTGGGCCACACTGCGGCGTACCTCCGATGGAATCCATTTGCGGTTTTCTGCCCGGGCGTGGCTAAGTTTGTCACGTCCAAATAGGTAGCCATCGTCGTGTGTCGCGGCGCATCCTTGCGATAAGTAGACCGATCTTGCATGTCCTGCTCTACTATCCAAGTCCAGTCGAAGGTTGTATGTACAACCCCGAGCTGCTTTATTCTTGCCTTTACAGCGAGGTGGGGCGGTCTGGTGTTCGGCTCGAGTTGCCGCTTTATCCGGACCAAGTTGTGGTCGGCCTGCCGCATTGCGCGATGATGGTACGGGATCTAGTGCCTCGTCATCGAACTGAGGTAGCAATCTACGCTTCGGGTAGCTTTTGGCTGGGCCACCAAGGCCGTATTCTTCGGCGGCCAGGACTTCGGTCCATCTATCATTGAGCAGATCTTGGTCCGCTTGAAGCTGCAGCTTATTCTTTTTTAGGCTTCTTGCAGTTGCTATTAGCCGGTGTTTGAAGCGCTCCTGCTCGAGAGGTTCCTCGGGCACGATAAAATCCTCATTGCCGAGGCTTTCCTCTTCCTCGGAGAGCGGAAGATAGTTACTATCCTCCGAGTCTTCGTGTATGGCCTGTTCATCCTGTTTTGAGGTTGCTCCAACAGGGTCTTCATTGTCTTCGGCATCGTCTGGAGTATTGTTTTCTCCGGTGCCGGTGTTGTTGTCTTTTGTACGATACGACTTAGAGCAGCGCCGCTGACGCCGGTGACTGGGCTTTGTCTCAGGAGGTTTGTCTTCAACTGGATCCTCTTTGTCATCGTTGTTAGTTTCTTTAGGCGTATCCACCATGTATACGTTGTAGGAAGAAGTGGTCGTCCATCGCCCAATGAATGGCAGGTTTTGGCCCTGCTCCTCATCGGCATCGTCATCCGTACTGTCGATGTATTCGGAGCCGTAATCAAGCATGTCGGTTAAGTCCTCGACAGTGGCTATGGAGTGGTGGCGGGTGGGAAGCAAAATTCCCCATCCTCAGCCCCTAGTTCTAACCGTACATAGTTCAGCTGTGAGTCCCCCGCCAAGGACAAGTTCTTTAATGAGTTCAGCACATCGCCCAAGGGCGAGTGCTGGAAGATGTCTATGGCGCTAAACCCGAAGATCGATAAGCGATCAAGTTCGGCATCCACGGACTCACATGGTTCGGAGCTTATACCCGGAGAAGAGTCCGGAGTTCTGGTGACACGAGTATTGCGTGAGGTTAAGTCCATGTGCGGCTCCAACGCCAGAGAATCTGTGGCCTCCGCGGTGGGGTTGAACCTCGAATCCTTGGATGCCGCAGTGTGCTCTGGATCTAAAGCCAGAGGGGTTACAGGAGCTATCTCCTGGATGCGGTCTGACGAAAGATTTAGGCCATGTCCGTCAAGGTGACCAGGAGCGGTCGTCGCGGTCTCGTATCCGGCGAAGACCAAGTCTCCACGGATGTCCGCAACGTAATTCAAGCTCCCAAATCTGACTTGATGGCCAGGGGCGTAGCTATCGATTTGCTCCAGGTGGCCAAACGAGTTGGCCCGCAGTGCGAAGCCGCCGAACACGAAGATCTGTCCGGGGAGGAAGGTTTCTCCTTGGACAAAGTCATTGTTAATGATTGAAGGGGCCATCGAACCTTTTGGGGATGGCACAGTGGAACTCTCAATGAAAGCACCAATGTCGGTGTCAAAACCGCGGATCTCGGGTAGGGGGTCCCAAACTTTGCGTCTAAGGTCAATGGTAACAGGAGATAGGGGACACGATGTTTACCTAGGTTCGGGCCCTCTCTATGGAGGTAATACCCTACTTCCTGCTTGATTGATCTTGATGAATATGAGTATTACAAGAGTTGATCTACCACGAGATCGTAATAGCTAAACCCTAGAAGTCTAGCCTGTATGACTATGGTAATGAGTATCTCCTCTTCCGGACTAAGTCCTCCGGTTTATATAGACACCGTGAGGATCTAGGGTTACACAAGGTCGGTTACAAAGGAAAAGAATCTACATATTCGGTCGCCAAGCTTGCCTTCCACGCCAAGGAGAGTCCCATACGGACACGGCTGCGGTCTTCTTCGTATCTTCACAGCCCATCGGTCCAGCCCATGGCTAACAGGCCGGATGCCCGAGGACCCCTTAGTCCAGGACTCCCTCACCTGCCCCTCCTTATATATGTTGAATGGACGGTTTACATGACTAGTGCTAGTAGGATTAGGATTACTCTATTACAAGTGGAGTCCTAGTCTTGCTTCCTTTGTAGGAGAATATTCCTTATGCCTTTCCTCTTAAGCCGGCCCACCGTAACATGAGCCGGCCTTCTGGGCCTTGGGCCTAGTCCTCTATCAGACCTGCCATCAGGGCCATCAGTGAGTCGCCAGGCTCGTGAGTCGTCAGACCAGTGAGCCGCCAAACTCGTGAGTCGCCAATCCTCCGGCAGGTTACCAGTGAAACGCCAAGTCCCAGCCGGGTCATACATCCGGCCGGGTCATACCGCGGGGTATATCCCTGACATAAAGGTTAATTCATATTTACCTAGGATGATATATTCTAGCTGTAACATAAACTGCCACTACCAACATTTAATCCCTAGAGAAGATATATAGAACCATAAGGCGAATATCCAAAATGCCCGGGATACATGCATGCCCAAACCAGAATTCTTAAGGCAGAGTTGAGATTGAATACGGAGGCTGCTCCATGTGTTTGATTTTTACATGACCACCAAAACACTTGTCGTTGGCGGCAATTCTTCTAACACTGATAGAGTATGAGTGTAATCTAACAAAATCAATGATTAGTGGTCGAAAAAAATTCAAATGCCAAAGGCTGCACGGTGTGGAGCGAGAGAGATAACTCACCAAATTAGAGACCAGCATGATCTTGGACACGTGTTGTGAATCATCATATAACTAAATTAAATTTTCCTCTTTTAGGTCAGTTCATCTAGTAGCTAGAGGTACTCATTCAGGATAAAACTACAACTGCTACTCTCTTTTCCCCATCTTGAAGAAACTGCATGTCAGATTTTAGAGGTCAAACTCTAGAAATGACATATTAGTTCTGTTAGAAATGAATATAATCAATCGTACATACACATACCAGAAAATAATACGGGGACTGTGTGATCTTTTTCTTGGATGAGCGTAATGCTGTCAAATTCAGAAAGCTTCAGTCTGTGGATAGGAAAACCGGGGATGGCTGAAAATAGGTAGCATCCACCTACCAGAGTGGAGGCCAGTTGGGAGAGTACGATGCTAGCAACCGTGCAGGGCTGATGACAATGGTAGTACATACATCTTCTAAAGATGAATCCGACGCCGGAGCACCACAGGTCGCCGTGTCTCCTCCTCCCGTCCTTCTCCTGCTCGCCTTCCCTCTGCCTCTCATCCCTCTCGTTTTCTCTCTAACTAGGAGCACCAACTGCCGCCACCATCGCCGGAGATGAGCTCCCGACGCCCAGGTCCGCTCGGATCCGGCTGCATCCGCGCCATCCCGGTCGCCAAGTTCGCCGCCGCCGCTCCCCAAGCTCCTCCAGGCCGCCGCACAAGTCCGGCCGCCTCCTCCTCTGCTTCTGCTTCGAGCAGGAGGTCGACACCCCGCTTCGAGCCACGACCGCGCGTCGCCTGCGTGCGTTGACCGCGCCCAGGCCCAGCGCCCGCTTCGTCCTGCCTCCTCCACCGATCTAGGCCAAGGCCCATGGTGAGAACCCCAGGCCCTCCAGATGCGGCCCGGATCCTGTTTTTTTTCGTCTGCGATTTTGTCCATTATCCAGAGTATTCCAGTTTTGCAGAAAAAACCCTAAACTTCATGCATATAATAATTCACAAACCGTGCATCGGATTAAAATAATTTATATATGGAAAATGTCTAGAATTTCATCTAGTTTCATAATATGCTGCTCTCATCCATGTTTAAAATGTTTAAATTGTTGTTTGATTAAATTTGCTCAAATGCCATGTTAAAATGATTTATTTCATAACTAAATAACCATAGCTCGGATTTTAATAAATTATATATGTAAATGGGGTAGAAAAATGCATAGATTAACATGGTGCACTTCATTTTGCTGTTTAACAACATTAAAATTGTGTTTATGGCAGAACATTACCAAATCTAAAATATGGACATGAGGATTTTCCGGAATTGTTGTTGTTTGTTTCCGGACTCATTTAACTTGCTTAAATAGTTAGTTTACTTATGCTTCACCTCTTGCCATGTTTAATAACATTTAATATTGTTGGGTACATAAACGAGAGAGAACTAAATAATTGATGTGGTGTTTCTTCAATATGCAACTCGTTGCATATTGAGCTCCACTTAATTTGTAGTATTGTTTGTTGCATTTTGCCATGCCATGCTCTTTAAATCGGACATGCATCATACTTGTTTGTGCATCATGCCATGTGTATGTGGTGGTTGTTTACTATGTTGTTTGTTTCTTTCCAGGTTGCTTCTCTCGTTAGCTTCGGTTTCGTTCCGGAGTTGTGAGGATTCGTTCGACTACATCCGTTTGTCTTCTTCATGGACTCGTTCTTCTTCCTTGCGGGATCTCAGGCAAGATGACCATACCCTCGAAATCACTTCTATCTTTGCTTGCTAGTTGTTTGATCTATTGCTATGCCGCGCTACCCACCACTTGCCATATCATGCCTCCCATATTTCCATGTCAAGCCTCTAACCCAGCTTTCCTAGCAAACCGTTGCTTGGCTATGTTACTGCTTTTGCTCAGCCCCTCTTATAGCGTTGCTAGTTGCAGGTGAAGATGAAGTTTGTTCCTTGTTGGAACATGGATATGTTGGGATATCACACTATCTCTTATCTTAATTAATGCATCTATATACTCGCTAAAGGGTGGAAGGCTCGGCCTTATGCCTGGTGTTTTGTTCCACTCTTGCCGCCCTAGTTTCCGTCATACCGGTGTTATGTTCCTTGATTTTGCGTTCCTTACGCGGTCGGGTGATTTATGGGACCCCCTTGACAGTTCGCTTTGAATAAAACTCCTCCAGCAAGGCCCAACCTTGGTTTTACCATTTGCCTACCCAAGCCTTTTTCCCTTGGGTTCTGCAGACTCAAGGGTCATCTTTATTTTAACCCCCGGGCTAGTTCTCCTTCGAGTGCTGGTCCAAACCGAGCGATGTCCGGCGCCCCTTGGGCAACCAGGGTCTATGCCAACCCGACGTCTGGCTCATCCGGTGTGCCCTGAGAACGAGATATGTGCAGCTCCTATCGGGATTTGTCGGCACAGCGGGCGGCTTTGCTGGTCTTGTTTTACCATTGTCAAAATGTCTTGTAAACCGGGATTCCGAGATTGATTGGGTCTTCCCGGGAGAAGGAATATCCTTCGTTGACCGTGAGAGCTTATAATGGGCTAAGTTGGGACACCCCTGCAGGTTATTATCTTTCGAAAGCCGTGCCCGCGGTTATGTGGCAGATGGGAATTTGTTAATATCCGGTTGTAGAGAACTTGACACTTGACTTAATTAAAACGCATCAACCACGTGTGTAGCAATGAAGGTCTCTTTTCGGCGGAGTCCGGGAAGTGAACACGGTTTTTTGGGTTATGTTTGACGTAAGTAGGAGTTCAGGATCACTTCTTGATCATTACTAGTTGACGACCGTTCCGTTGCTCCTCTTCTCGCTCTTATTTGCGTATGTTAGCCACCATATATGCTTAGTGCTTGCTGCAGCTCCACCTCACTACCCCTTTCCTACCCTTAAGCTTAAATAGTCTTGATCTCGCGGGTGTGAGATTGCTGAGTCCTCGTGACTCACAGATACTTCCAAAACAGTTGCAGGTGCCGAGGATACCAGTGCAGGTGACGCAACCGAGCTCAAGTGGGAGCTCGATGAAGCTCTTGTTCGTTATGTTGTTTCGTTTCCTGTTGATCAGTAGTGGAGCTCAGTTGGGACGATCGGGGATCGTTATGAATGATATTTATGTATTGTGTGAAGTGGCGATTGTAAGCCAACTCTTTATCCCATTCTTATTCATTACATGGGATTGTGTGAAGATGACCCTTCTTGCGACAAAACCACAATGCGGTTATGCCTCTAAGTCGTGCCTCGACACGTGGGAGATATAGCCGCATCGTGGGCGTTTCAGGTCACTAGAGCTAAAATCGGTCATATTGACTAAGTTGACAAAGCGCTCCATCCCCGTCAACTTAGTAGGCCCACAAGTCAGCCTCCCAATATGGTGGGTCATAGCTAGCAGGGGGTATTCATTTTTTGTGCGTAATAAGGAGGCACTTCCTTGCGTGCGAAGATATAGCTGGTGGGTCCGATCTGATAGCGGGGGGAACATTTTTTTCATGAAATACAAAGGCCCTTCTGGTGGGTCCCAACTGTCAGGTGGAGGAATCATTATTTTGCACATAATAAGGAGGCATTTCCTTGTGTGTGCCCCTACTGTCAGCCTCTTCCGATGGCTGCTGTATGTTGACCATGTTGACCTCGCCGCGCCGAGAGCACAAACGCGATGGACGAGGGCGAGGCCCAGGAAGGGAACGACCCAGAGCCGGCGAAGCCACCGTAGCGGATGCCCACGCTGAGGGGAGCACGAGCGCTAACTGGTCGGCTGCGGGGTGAGGCTGACATTACCGGAAAATAACAGGATGTGCGGGTGGGTAGAGGGATGGCCTGGCGGCAGCACATCCAGCCATGGGAGGAGGGAGCAGGCAGTCCCGTCGGCGCTGGTTTGGGCGGCTGGAGCAGGAAGATCAGAGATTGAAGAAGCACGACGGCCGTTGGATGGACATGCAACAGTCATTGCGTTGTGTTGACTAAGTTGACAAAGCCTTGCATACGCGTCAAAAATAATTTTAGGACAGCGTCATCGTCAACCTAGTAGGCCCAGAAGTCAGCCTCTAAATCTGTGGAAAATAGCACACTACCCATTTGCCATTATTTTCAATAATTTACAGCCCATTTGCTAATTCTTAAGGATATTTGAAGCCCATATTCTTTTTATTAGCATTACAGACCATATTCTGGGCACTGCTAAAAAATTCAACGAAATTTTGCATATTTCGGTGGGGTCCGAACTCTTTTAATCACGAAATTTTGAGTCACGTTAAAAATAATTTTTAAAAAATTATATCAAAATAAAATTCAAAAAACAATTCTTCGCAAAAAAATGAATTAAATTTAAAATCTTAACTAGCAAGATGCTCGTGCGTTGCACGGAACATGAAGATGCATTTGTATGAGTAGTTTATCTTGTCGGAGAAAAGACGATATTTTAATGTAATTGCCAGTTGGCTTTGGTTTTTATAAGAGTAGAGAGTAGATAAATCTAGAAAAAATGATATTTTAATGTAATTGCCGGTTGGCTTTGGTTTAAAAATTTATAGCCCATTTCTTACAACTTATAGCCCATTTTCTTCGGAAGCCCATTTCTTACTACTTACCACTACTACAGGATGGTCCAAACGCGACACTACGATCAGAGACCCTTCGACGAAACTATGTGCGATGCCATAATCGCAAACGGTGGTGTAGAAAACCCGTAAAAAGGTGCAAAACGTTTGCGATGACAGATGCATCAAACACGGTTCAGAATTTAGTTGCGTGTGCGATGCAGGGCATACGGTTCATCTCAATTAACTATTTGGGATGAGGAGGAGCAAAAGAAACGGGCAGCCATATGAAGGCGTGTGCGATATACACCATATGGTTCACTGGGATGAACTATGTGTGATTAGGCAACACAATGGAAACGGTTCAACTGGACAACATGTGTGTGATACGCGGCAAACAGGTTCGTAATCAGAAATGTGTGCGAAGACCAATAATAACACAGACGATTGCTGCTAATAAGTCGTGTGAATTGCTCTGTCTACAGTAGAATAACATGTATATATATATAACTAAAATAAACATCCAATTACATAAGTGACTATACAGATCATTCGCACACACCTCAATAAACAATTGCATGCATTCTAAAGTAGGAGAAACGATCGTCTAGCCATCTACTTCTTGTGACGCTCCCGCCACTGCTATGTGGCTCGATCCCTCGTCTGGGTCAGGAAGAAGACAGTTCCTCATGTCAACAATTCGCCTGTACATCTCGTAGTTTGTGTACGCGTCCATGGCCGCGTACTTGACATGTTGTTCATCCAGTCTCTCATGCCACACACTGTGCCAGGCGTTCTTGTCCTTATTGCTCTCTTCCTTCATCTTCGCGCAGTAGGGATCGATGATGGCCGAGGCGAGGTCAACCAACGAGTTCAATTTGTTTTTGTCGCTGCCCCAGACCTTGTAGTGGTGCTGGATGTTGACAAGATTCGGGCATTTCAAGTCCGAAACCTTGAGCGCTTTTAGATCGTTGGTGGTGTCAACCGTAGCGAAACTGTAGTCGGAGCTATTTATAAACCTGGAGAAACGCTCGCAAGGCCTTGTGGAGAGGTGGTAGTGGTAGACGAGGACATCGTGTCGCACGCACAACTGGGCGACGACAACCTTCTGATCGTGCCCGGCACAACCGATGGTGTACTCGAGGTCGAAGCCGACCACTCGGTACTTGTCCTCGGCAAGGAACTGCTCCATAGTTTGGATGGAGTTCTCCACCGAGACCGGATCGTTCGTGTACACCACCGAGAGGGCCTTCCCCCTCACGTGGGTGTCCACTACGTGATGCGTGGTGAACTGCCCGCTGTTGTCGTCGTCGGCCCCTGGGAGCGCCGTTGGAACCGCTGGATGTCCTCTCTGTATGTGTCCTCGTGGGTGTGCTTATTGTGTCGTGTGAGATGAGAGATGAAGTTAAATGGCCGCAGGAATAAAAGGGGGCTGGGCGGCGTGGATTCTCGGCGCGTCCGCATGGCAGTTTTTGCAGCGGGTAACTACATCGTCGCGCCGCGCCTGGCGCAACCGCTTGCACAGAAACGTGCGTGATCGTGCGTTGGCCCCAAACACTGGCAGCGCGCGTGGAGGGACGATGGCAGAGCACCCGGAGGGGCGCGAGAGTAGAGCGCGCGCGGCGAGACGCGAGCAGAGCGCACCACGGCCGCCTGAACTGCAAGCAACCACACGCATAGAGCAGTTGAACACGCAGGAAATGGTCGCCTACAAGCCGGCCGACAGTTGCGTCACTGGATAGAGAGCGGTCGTGTGCTACCACCTCCGTCTAGTCTATAGTCTCCTTTATATTCTGTGCCATACTTTGCCCTCAAATTTAACCAACAAAATGTTAATGCATGTTTTAAAAATTATATAATTGGAAAGTATGTTGAAATACAAATCCAACTATATAATCTTTGGCGACAAGCATTCCTATTTTATTAGTTAAATCATACATATAAACCAGGACGGTGGTATAGTAGGTAATTAAATCGCAAACGTTTTTTATTAACCGTATGTGTACGTGGCCTTTCGTCCTCCTCTCGCACGTCTTGTCACCCCGCTGCCGCAGACGGCTTACAGTTAAAGCTTCCACAGCATGCGGGGGGCGTTCTTTTGGCCAAACGGTGGCGCCAATGAATCAACGGTGAGCCCGTTCCCGCGCAACCTCGCAGGTTCCCGTGCAAGCTTCCCGCCGGACTTGGTGAAATTCCCAAAATCCCAATGCTTACCGGCCTGCTATAAAAACCCTCACGGCCGGCGAGTCCTGGATCGCATTTTCCCCTCCCTCCCTATAGCTTATCTTATCTGCTTCTCCCAGAATCGCCAATGGCACCGGTCCGTCGTCGTCGCTCAGCCACTCCGCCGACATCAGAGGACAGCTCCAGCTGGGAGGCTACACCGCGGCGGCCTCGCAGTCCCCGACGTAGTTTAGTGCGCGTGGCATCAATGTTGGGTGTGCGCGGAACACCCACCACACACTCCGCCGCCGGTGCCCGTCGGCAGCTGTTGCCACCGCCGTTGCCGCCACACCACAGTTGAAAGCCAGGGCCATCGCCCGCTCCGCCGCGGCCCGAAGGCAGGAGGTGGCCGTCGTGGCCGCCACCCCACTGCCGGCCACTGTGGCCATTACCTGCTTCGTCACCGCGGCCCGAAGGCGGGAGGTGGTGGTCGTGGCCGCCACCCCGTCGTCGGCCGCCAGCCCACCGTCGTCCCCGGGATCATCACCCGCTCCGCCACCGCCGCCCGAAGGCGGGAGGCGGAGGTGGATGCCCGCATGTGCGTGAGAGACCTTGCACGCTACACCGAGTTCCTGCGGAAGGAGGAGGAGCGCCTCGTCGAGCACGCAAAGAGCCTTACCGCAGCCGTGGCCGCGACACACGCCGCCTCAGAGGCGAGGAATCAGGAGATCTACGAGGAGAACCACCACTTCGAGAGGGGTTGTCTGGAGCGGCAGAGGGCATTCGAGGTGAGCGTCGCTGAAGCTGCAACAGCGGCAGGCACCGTATTGCGGTTGCCCAGCTCGTCGGTAGGCTCCTCCTCCTCCACCTCTTACTGAGCACGCTCGGCAGAGGAGAGGCAGCCGGAAGTAGTACAAAGCCCCTCTGCAGTAGTAGTAGTATTTAGGGGCTATTTTGTTCAGTTCATCTGACTATAGATGTGGTGGAACTGTACAACGTACTTAAAATTAGCTAGTATATATAGTTGAACTAGCTATTTCAGTACGTGATTGGCAACAATTGGGCAAAAGTTTGGTCAGTTCAGCTGTCGAGTTGAACTGTTTGTATAAATTAAGAACGACTTCTTAATCTATGAATGAAATATATGCTTAATTACTGAATTTTAGTTGCAAAAATTAGATACTGCTAGTGATTTTTAGCTTCATACTTTGACAAATCGCAGTGTTACAAGGATTGACAAATCTTACCAAATTTTTTGTACGTGGTTGCACACGGTTCATCCAAAACAACCATTTGCGTTGAAGGGATGCACAGATCCTGCGCTGCTCTCACTTTGCATACGGGTGTTCTATCTAAAACGTTTGCAATCAAGAGCTGCAGAAATCCTGCTCGACACATTTTCTCTTGGCTTCTTGGGGAAGCTGACGGTTTGCATACGGCTGTTCTAACTAAAACATTTGCTATGAGTGTTTTATATTTAAAAATTGAACTAAACTGCGGCTTGGGCGCTATTAATGGAGAGGATACGAGCAAGGCGGTCGGCCATGGAAGTCAAAGGGTTTTCTTCCCAGTGAGCCTGCGCAGCGTATGACTCACACGCTTCCCGGTGAGTCTGCGCATTCAAGGACAGCTTGCACGCCTCTCGGTCAGCCTGCGCACCGGACGGTGCTCGCGCGCCTCCCGTTCATTCAAGGTCAAGCAGCTATCCGCACGGCACCTCCTACAGCCATTAAAACCAAGACACGTGGCGTCACGTGAATGGTTAACAGAATGCACACGGTTTGAATTATACAAATGTTTGAGATATTAAAGTGGCAGCTATTTTTTCAAAATGCCTTTGTTGGCTGTCATTATTCGAGTGCGCCTTCTCTCAAAATGGACACGAAAAATACCACAGCATGTCAGGTGCCATTCCATGATAGAATGCCAAGTTTCATGAATTTCAGACGACTCTTGGATTTGCTAGAATTTAAAAACCAGGCATCTCAATGTTTTGCCGTCAATCAACGGTGCCCTCGTGTTTGAAATTCATTCCCATTTCTTGCATGGGACCTAAGCATGCACCCAAGGACACAGATTTGATTTTTCAACCAATTTATATGCACTGGAGCATGTGCATGTAGTTCAAATTTCAATTGTGCACATAAATGCATTGAAAACTCAGTTAATGCATAAAAATGTCCAAATGAACCCCGAAAAATTACAAAAATTCACACAACACTCCTGTTGTTCTATGTTGACACGAAAAAAATTTGAAAGCAATAAGAGGCAATGGATATCGTTTTGTCCCCAAAGGTGGGACGTTCCCTACTGAAAACCATTATGCTTGTTGTGAGAAGCTCTGGTTTGTCAGAAGCATATACCCAAACCTGCCCCAAATGAGACAAAATTTTTACAACGACATGTTGATGCCGCTCCATGATAACATGCCAAGTTTCATGAATTTCAGACGAGTTTTGGATTTATTAGAATTAAAAAACCAGGCATCTCAATGTTTTGCAAGCAATTAACGGTGCCCTGGTGTTTGAAATTCATTCCCATTTCTTGCATGGGACCTAAGCATGCACCCAAGGACACAGATTTGATTTTTCAACCAATTTATATGCACTAGAGCATGTGCATGTAGTTCAAATTTGAATTATGCACATAAATGCATTGAAAACTCAGTTAATGCATAAAAATGTCCAAACGAACCCCAAAAAATCACAAAAATTCACACAACACTCCTTTTGTTCTATGTTGACATGAGAAAAAAATTGAAAGAAATAAGAGGCAATGGATATTGTTTCGTCCCCAAAGGTGGGACGTTCCCTACCGAAAACCATCATGCTTGTTGTGAGAAGCTCCGGTTTGTGAGAAGCATATACCCAAACCTGCCCCAAATGAGACAAAATTTTTACCACGACATGCTGATGCCGCTCCATGATAGCATGCCAAGTTTCATGAATTTCAGACGAGTTTTGGATTTACTAGAATTTAAAAACCAAGCATCTCAAAGTTTTGCGGGCAATCAACGGTGCCCTAGTGTTTGAAATTCATTCCCATTTCTTGCATGGGACCTAAGCATGCACCCAAGGACACGGATTTGGTTTTTCAACCACTTTATATGCACTGGAGCATGTGCATGTAGTTCAAATTTGAATTGTGCACATAAATGCATTGAAAACTGAGTTAATGCATAAAAATGTCTAAACGAACCCCGAAAAATCACAAAAATTCACACATCACTCCTGTTGTTCTATGTTGACACGAGAAAAAAAATTGCAAGCAATAAGAGGCAATGGATATCGTTTCGTCCCCAAAGGTGGGACGTTCCCTACTGAAAACCATCATGCATGTTGTGAGATGCTCCGGTTTGTGAGAAGCATATACCCAAACCTGCCCCAAATGGGATAAAAATTTTACCATGACATGTTGATGTCGCTCGATGATAGCGTACCAAGTTTCATGAATTTCAGACGAGTTTTGGATTTACTAGAATTTAAAAACCAGGCATCTCAATGTTTTGCCGGCAATCAACGGTGCCCTGGTGTTTGAAATTCATTCCCATTTCTTGCATGGGACCTAAGCATGCACCCAAGGACACAGATTAGAATTTTCAACCAATTTATATGCACTGGAGCATGTGCATGTAGTTCAAAATTGAATTATGCACATAAATGCATTGAAAACTCAGTTAATGCATAAAAATGTCCAAACGAACCCTGAAAAATCACAAAAATTCACACAACACTCCTGTTGTTCTTTGTTGACACAAGAAAAAATTTGAAAGCAATAAGAGGCAAGAAATCGTTTCATCCCCAAAGGTGAGACGTTCCCTACCGAAAACCATCATGCTTGCTGTGAGAAGCTCCGGTTTGTGAGAAGCATATACCCAAACCTTCCCCAAATGGGACAAAATTTTTACCACGGCATGTTGATACCGCTCCATGATAGCATGCCAAGTTTCAAGAATTTCAGACGAGTTTTGGATTTACTAGAATTTAAAAACCAGAGATCTCAATGTTTTGTCGGGAATCAACGGTGCCCTCGTGTTTGAAATTCATTCCCATTTCTTGCATGGGACGTAAGCATGCACCCAAAGACATAGATTTGATTTTTCAACCAATTTATATGCACGGGAGCATGTGCATGTAGTTCAGATTTGAATTGTGCACATAAATGCATTGAAAACTCAGTTAATGCATAAAAATGTCCAAACGAACCCTGAAAATCACAAAAATTCACACAACACTCCTGTTGTTCTATGTTGACAGGAGAAAAAAATTAAAAGCAATAAGAGGCAATGGATATCGTTTCGTCCCCAAAGGTGGGACGTTCCCTACAGAAAACCATCATGCTTGTTGTGAGAAGCTCCGGTTTGTGAGAAGCATATACCCAAACCTGCCCCAAATGGGACAAATTTTTTACCACGGCATGTTGATGCCGCTCCATGATAGCATGCCAAGTTTCATGAATTTCAGACGAGTTTTGGATTTACTAGAATTTAAAAACCAGACATCTCAATGTTTTGCAGGCAATCAACGGTGCCCTGGTGTTTGAAATTCATTCCCATTTCTTGCATGGGACCTAAGCATGCACCCAAGGACATAGATTTGATTTTTCAACCAATTTATATGCACTGGAGCACGTGCATGTAGTTTAATTTTGAATTGTGCACCTGAAATGTCTAGAAAACTAATTTAATGTATAAAATGTTCAAACGAACCCTCAATAATTCCAATTCTTTTATGACACACATATAGTTGCATGTTCACTCCAGATAAAAGGTCTAGCAATTCAAACACCGCCCATTGCCGCTGTGACCCCATTGTGTAATTCAAATCAAGATTAAAAATCAAGTAGATCGCACACAGTTTATTATCAGCAACCGTGTGAGATGCAGCACAAAATATCCTGGAGCACCGTCGGTGTATAGTACGCCTACGGCTTACGCGAGAAGGTGCGTCGGCTACAGTCCACAGCCAGTGTATCAAGCACACTAGCTCGCTCCCCAAATATCATTTCACTGTTCAATCGTCGCCGGTGAAAGATGGGCACGTGGACCCGCGTCGTGAGGGCAACTTTGGTGGCCCACTACAGCGAGAGCGCGACCACAGCCGCCATGCGCGTGCTAATAAGGTGCATGAGCGTGGCCGCAGTCTGCGACCGGGCGGCAAAGATAGCCCAAACGGCCGCTGTTGCTTCTCAGGTGGCGGTAGCAACATCTGCCTCGGGGATAGCAACTGGTGAGAACGGCACATCAGCTGTCCGTTCCGCAGCGGCGGCCTTAGCCCTGATGGAGGCCGCCCACGACCATGTCAAGGGCGCCCACGCCCAGCTCCTGGCGGTCACAGCACAAATCGAACAAAACTTCTCCGACAACGGTCGGCAACTCACGGCCGAAGAGCTGGCAATCTCCGAGAGCGTTCGAGCAGCCGTCCGTTCCGCTGCCGCATACCTTGCGACGACGGAGCCCGTCCAAGCCCAGATAGCGTCCGCCCACGCCCAGCTCGTGGTGGCCTTTTCCAATGAGATGGCGGACGCGGATGGCGAGATGCTTACCGAGTATGGTGCGATGGATGCCATGGAGCCCCTTCCCCAGGAGACCGTCGGGCGCGAGCTGGACATGGAGGCGGCGGCGGAGATTGACGAGCACTAGCTGTAGTGGTACTCTTTGTTTTGTTTAATTAAGAGCGCCGGTCTTTGATTTGTTAGAGTAATGTTTAGGTCAGCTAGCTCTGTTTAATTGCTGAACTTGCTTGATTAAGAAGTGTGGGTGTGCTGTAGTCTCCTTTCTGTACCCAAATTATGCAATGACGTGGGTGACCACTGTAACCATGGAAATTCGAATCAAAACTTTTGACGTTCAAACTCATCACACACGGGTTAAGCTATCTGAATCATTTGTGATGTCCACATATCGTACATAGTTCTGAATAAGGGACCGTGTCTGATGACACTTTGTGCACCAGTTTTTTTGCTGAAGCGATTCCAAATTTTCGGCTTCCGCGGAAATATCTACCTCCCTGCCCCCTCCCCCTTACCAAAAGCCACATTTACCCTCTTTCCGCCTTCCTTTCAAAGTTGAAACCTTCACTCCTTGCTTGCAGCGCCGCCTCCTCGTCGGCGACCCTCCTTCATGATGCTCGGCCTCGTCTATCCAGGCAGGTAATCCACACCCGACCCCCATCCTCCTCCTCCTTCCACATCCCACATGCCCCGACCGCCGGCATGAGCGCGACACCTTCCACCCAAATCACCGACCCCTCCACCAAATAAGCGCCGCCCTAAGCCATTGTGCACGCAGTATAGCCAGGATCTCAAGGAGCATTTGGCAGCGGAGAAGCAAATCACGGCCGCACGCGCGGAAGAGGCCGCGATGGCTGCCATTCGTGCCGACCCCCATATCTTGGAGGAGCACCTTGCCATTTGCTAGCTATGCCAGTTAAGAATGCTCGGTTTACCTGTTGCGTGTGCTGCTCCTGCCTTTCCTTCACAAATTCTAGTGAATTGTGCTATCTAATTTTACCAGGCAATCTGTTGCTCTAGTGTATATGTTCTATATGTCGTGCAGTGTGGTGCTCACTTATTAACTGTTTGTTAATTAGTTGTCGTCTTCAGTTAACTGTTTGGTTCAATTCTGCAAATGTGATGTTCAATTCTTCAAGCTGCAATTTTGTATTGTCTACCATGTGAGAAATAAATCGAATTTATCTTTATAAAATACATGAGAAACGAATACAATTGCTATATTTCCAAGTTGTCAAGCATGCTTGGTTTGGTTATACATTGTGCAATGTGGTGCTCAGTTAACGTTTGGTTCATTTGTGTTGTGGTGTTTAGTTAACTGTTTGGTTCAATTCTGCAATGCGATGTTCAATAGTTGTGGGTGCATTCTGTTATTGTATACCATGTGAGGAATAAATTGAATTTGGCTGTAGTAAATACATGAGAAACAAATACAATAGCTACAATTGGCTGTAGTTAACTGTTTGGTTAACTGCCTGATCTTCTATTAGGAGTATGTTATATTGTGCAATGTGGTGCTCAGTTAATGTTTGGTTCATTTGTTGTGGTGTTTAGTTAACTGCTTGGTTCAATTCTGCAATGCGATGTCCAATTGTCGTGGGTAGAATTTTGTATTGTTGTGCATGTGAGGAATAAATCGAATTTAGCTGCACTTAATACATGAGAAACATATACAAGTGCTATATTTCCTAGTTCTTAATCATGCTTGGTTTGGGTAAATGGGTTTTTCGTGTGGCTTGAATTAATCTGATGAATCTGCAATGTGTTATTTTTCATCAACATATTTTACTGATAGCATGCGAACCCTTACTTAAGATGATGACTAACTACCTTATATGTGTTGCAGGGAAACAATGGGAAGCACCGAGGTTTACAATCAAGGTTAGCACGTGCATGGTCCGTTCTCTAATAGCACATTATTGTGCAATTGCAGGAACCATTCTAATATTTTGGTTTTTAACAATTTGGTCTTGCACATGTAGGTCCTGCTGTCAGAGGTTTTGACCCACTGTTCGACCCTTTTTGCATATGGGGAAATGAGTTGTCCATGAATATCAATCAAATCAAGAAACTCAGAAAGATTGTTAGGATAAAGAAATTAGCAACAAAAAACAACAAGATCTTTGTCTGCACAATGAAGAAGACATCAGTTCACTACAAGATGGTACTAACTATTATACCTTGCCTTTTTATTCCTTTGCCCCATTTCCAATATAGAGAAGATATTTATGCACATCCTTGTTTTCAGGCCTTTCCAAAGCAGTTCACTGATGATTACCTCTCAACCCACCTCTATGGTCAGGAGGCGAGGAAGGTTTTCATACAACACCCACGGTTCAATATTGAAGTGTTCCTGAAGAGGACGAAGGACGGACGGTCAATCATCCACAGGCGCTGGCCTAAAGTTGCAAAGACCTTCAACATGAATGAAGGCTCAATATTCGCCTTCCGCTTCCGTAGTTTTCCAGATGAGATGCATCTGTCTATATACCATCTATGATTCTAATTTCGAAAGGTTCTACATGTTGCATGTGGAACTTGCTGCTGGTGTAGTTGTGTAATGGGGTAGCAGAATGCTGAAGCTATATCATGTTGTACTCTAATGTATTTCAATTATGAAATTCTGCTTCCTCAATATGGAAATGAAATATATTGTGTGCTTAATATGAAATGTCAATTACATTAATAATTGGATTATGAATAATCGAATAATTATGCTGCTAATGGCGAATTAGCCTGCTAATTGGGTTTTGCTATTGCAAACAGTTGTTGAAAAAAATACCGTGGGCGATGACCTTAGGCAACGCACACAGTTTCTAGGAATAAACCGTGTTGGATCAACGAACAATCACACATGACTTTCTCTTGAAAACTGTTTGCGTTAGGCCACCTTGCGCAAACGTTTACCACATAAAAACTGTGTATGATGGACAACCTTTGCCACACAGTTTCTTCTACGGACCGTGTGTGATACATTTAATAACGCAAACGATTTAACGGGAAAAATTGTGTGTGATGTACCTGTGAACGGAAATGTTTTCCTCTGAGCGACTGTGTGGGATGTACATACGAACGGAAACGTTTAGCGGGGATTGACTGTGTGGGATGTACTTGCGACCGGAAACAATTTCGCTGTATAATTGTATTTTTTAGCTCTACTGTACGTATTTCCGTATTTGGGCGCTCGCCGGTCGCACACGACCTCATTTTGCCGAGCGTGTGTGCCAGGAGGGCATATCCCCGACGGTTTCTGGGTCGTGTGGGAAGGACCCCCTATCACCCACACTCACTTGGTGACGGTTCCAAATGCCGTCGCGGAAAGGGGTTAAAAACCATTTGTTTAGGACCGACACGTACCAGTGTACATCCCTCCTCATCTTGAAATATTTGCAGCCCAACAGGGCTGAGAAAAGCAAGTAGGCCTCGGTTTTGGTATTCTCCAAAAAAAAGAACTGGGCTAGCCATTTTCACAAAGAAAAAAGATATCAACTTGGCTCATCATGTGCATAAATAAAAGCGTAAGCGTGGGCTAGACGGGCCACAGCCCCCGCACAGCGCACAGTTGAGCTCCGTCTCTGAAACTAAGAAACAACTGGGCGAGCTGCTGGGTCCCTGGTGTTATCTGCTCGTTGTGTAATTTTCTCGTTTATTGACTACATTGACAATGGTGTGGGACCTAGTTGTCAAACAATTAGGAGGAAGTACTTTTTTCGGCTTGTAATAACGAGGCACCTGCTTGCGTAATGCAATGACCCTGGTGGGTCCTTACTGTCAGCCTCTCCACGTACAGTCATCTCCCGATTCCTCTTCGTTGTTGACCATGTTGACAACACCAGAAGGCGGCGGGCACAGCGAGCGAACCAAGGCGGAGAACGACGGCGAGGCCTCGGACGGGAACGAACAGCAACCATGGAAGATGCGGCAGTGTAGTGGCAGGTGGAGGGGTACGAGGGCAACAACATGCAACTCAAGCTTACAAACGGCACAAAAAGCCCAAGGATTAATTGTTCATCAAATTTTTAGACAAAACCCAGATTGAACATGGTAGTAACATCTAACCCAACCACTCTTTTTCGCAGTCACAAACAAATGGATTGGTTTGATCCATAAAATCAACATCCTGTGCAAAAACATTTATTTCAGGATGACTACAACTTGTTGTAAATAGAAGCCGAGCACGTTTAGAAGCCCATTTGTCCACCTGAAACTACTTTTTTTGCTGTTCAACGTGTCCGCCCGTGAGAAATCTCTTGCTGTAAAACTTAAGCCTCATGGACAATAGTAACCTCGCATTCAATAGGAAGAATGTGACAAAGCTTCTGTTTGCCTGGTTGGATGCATATCTTTCCATCGTTATTGTCCTCAAACGAATGTCATGAGAACTGAGAAAATCCTGGTGCTTACTATGCCACTGATTGGTTATACATTTTTCTCCACGTGGTCGCAGTACCTAAGTAGATATGAAGATTGAAAACAGTTAAGGTCTGAAAAAAGAGTATGTCGAAAGAGCGACAACTGAACGGTTAATTATAGTACAATATATACGGGCTTTCAATCTGCATAAAATCATCACCTCTCTATATAAATTCTCCAGATATCGAAAGCATCGCAGCAAGCCAATAATTATGTTCAGATCAAAACTTGACATTCCAATATATAAGAATTTGACAGAATCCAGCAGCATTGATAGGCTATCCATGGACGAACTCTTCATTGAGCATATAAGATAATATTAGTACCCAAAGTGTACTCCAAGATGATATAAAACTTATGCGCACAAATGAAAAATGCAGATTATGATTACAAATGTGTAGATGATAATATACGGTACCTGAAAAAGTGAGGAGCCAAACACCAACTTCCTGTGATCATTAAACGGATCACGAATTACACCCAAGGTCTCCAGTTTGGGCGCAGAGATGACATTTATTTGCGAAGGTTTATAACAATTATCAAGGAGCAACATTTTAAGTGAAGGGGCATCTTCGATGATGAGCTGCTGTCCTTCAAAACAAATTCCAATGCTCTTAAGGTGAGGTGACTTTATTTGGAGACAACTGATAGGGATTTCTATTCCCAAAACAATCAGCAAGCGCTCCAGGGCAGGGCAACTGGAATGATGATGCTGTGCAGTGAGGCCTTCGACAGATAAACCACCACAAGTGGAAGTTTTTTTAGTAATGGGAGTCGAAGCATTTGGAACAGATCGTCTGGTAGATGGCACCAGGCGAAGGTGGCGGTGTGGACAGAGGAGGAAAACCGCGAGATGGACAATGGTGGTGTGGGCACGAATTCTTGGTGTGTTCGTGGTATGAAACTTTCGTGGTAATGGTAGAACTCAAACTGCTAGAGTTTTCCGAATTCAGGGGATGTCAGCTAAGCATCCACCATGCCGGGTATGGACAACAGGTAGCGTGTCGGGATGCAGAGGCGTTGAACGGGGCCCTACTGGTGAGAGGAGACGATGGCTCTGAGGAGATCAAATTCAGGAAGGACAGATATCTGACGACAGTCGAGATTGAGGGTCGCGGTGCGCCATAGAGGGCGCCACCGAGTTGAGAGGACTTGTGTGCGGCAGCATTCCTTGGTGGGGAGAAGCGAGATGATCTCCTCAAGGATGAC
>NC_057799.1:243854502-243873267 GCF_018294505.1 Triticum aestivum
ATTTTCCTTGTGGGCGTCGCGCCGAGCTCATGGGTTTGAGCAGAGTAGCCAGAGACGAGCCTAGTGGCAGTGCGAGTGGGGAAGAAGGAGGGTTGGGGTTTTCTGTAGGAGTGGAAGAAGAGGAGCAGGCGTTTTCTGTACGAGTGAGGAAGAAGGTGAGCGGGGGTTTTCTAGACGAGTGAGGAAGAGCGAGCTGCAGTATAAGTGGAAGCGAGGAGGAAGGAGGGTTTTTCTAGGATCGCCCCCTCTTCAAGAAATATGGGCTTCTCCTCGCAAACAAAAACAAATGTGCTTTAAGATGGATAGGCTTTTGTATCGGCCCAGTCGGCTGCCCGTGTTTCGTACTGGAGGGCCTTGTGCTAGAGGCAGCCCAAGACACTCTCCAACTTATTGCCCATTCGAAAGAAAAAAGAGACGTTTCTAGCTTATGGCTACTCATCGGTAACATTTTTCAACTTGGCATCCACCAAACTAGAGGATGTGGTACTGGATGCAGACACTCACAATGGTCGCGTAGCGCGGCAAAGTGAGGTGTCAAATAATAGGCCTACAATATACTTACTAGATTGTGAAGGTTCACAGGCTAGTCAACATTCACATTAAACTAAGCTTCAGAAGATACGGTATGCATACTAACATTCAGAAGAACAAAAGTTCAGCATGTTTATGCATCTCAATGATTCACCATACTATAACCAATACAAAGCTGTGAGAAGGTGTGGAAATAAAGAAAATCGGTCGATGCTTCTCTGAGCAAAGGGCCTCCCTGCGCACACATCAATTTCCTGGGCATGCTTGTTTCTTCTCAATGTTGCGAGCACTTTGAGCATGTTGGCAACTCCACAGCTAGCTAGCTGCCTCATCTTGCAATTGATGCTGACACATTTGCAGCAAAGGTTTCCATATCAGTGCAACAAGACCAAGACCAGCAGGACAACAAGACGGAGGTCACCATGGAGCCCAAGGCGGCGTCACTACCAGAGCCTTTGGCAGACGAAGACTACTTTTGTCAGGATAAGCTGTACTAGCTATCCCCTTTCAAATCGGCCATTGTTGGCTCCCTTCCCGCTCAATATTTTGGAAGAGGACCAGGGCCTCTATAAATAGGACTAGCCACCACAGTAGGAGGCAACTCAGCCTAAACTGAGCCTCAGGCATCTGATCTTGAGCCAATCCTTAGCCACACACCAAGCACAAGAACACCTCAACCTCTGGAGGCTATTCTTCCCCTTGTAACTGTTCATCCTTAGCCCAAGAGGCAATCCCCCACCACCACACTGGAGTAGGGTATTACACCACAACGGTGGCCCGAACCAGTATAAATCTTGTGTTCTTTGTGTTGCGAGTTCGTCGAGTTAGCCCTTGAGATCTTAGCAAAGCTAGGACGCGGATCGGTAGGGGGAGAACTTCGTGCGCACCCCAGTGTTCGAACCTTAAGGGTTTTGCCGGAACCCGAGATCTGACATTTGGCGCACCAGGTAGGTGTGCGCCGAAGCTTCCCTTCCGTCGCTCTGCATCCCGTTGCTTCATCGTCTCCATGGCGGACGCACACCGCGCTCGCGCTGAGCGCCGGGCTGCCCTCGCCGCCCGTGTTGCTCACACGGCTCTTGTCGGTGGGCCACCCCGTCGTTCTCCGTCGCCTGCCGCCACCGGCCCGGCGGGGAACGGGCAGCAAACATCCTCGCTGCACCCCGTGGTGCAGCGGGACAGCCGCACCGCCACTCCATCGCTGACCCCGGCCGGTTCGTCATCCCATGCTCATCGCGCTCCCGTGGACGCGCAGGCCGCTCTGTGCATGGCGCGCGAGCTCCTGCGCTACCACCCCATCGACGACCTCTACAAGTACTGGCTCGACCGCATTGCCGAGCTTGTCAGCGCCGCAGGGGGCTCCCCTGCGCCGTCCCTCTCGTTGCCTCGCCCTCCACCAGCTGCGGGCGGCGTGGCCCATGGAGCACCTCCACCACCTCTGCCCCAAGACGGCAGCCTGGCGCCGAGGCGCGCGGCCCCGCGGCGCGACCTGCCACGTCCGACACCCGCGCAAGAAGAGAGAAGCTGCCAAGAAGTCCCACGCCCGCAAGAGAACACTCCACCGCTTCCCGCACCGCCACGCCAGGATCGCGTGCTGTGGCAGGGCCCCGCGCCGCTTGCCATGGCGGCGCGCGGGCGCCAAGACCATGCTCCGCCTCCAAGACAGGCACCGGTGACAACGGCCGGCTGCCACGCCTTCACCCCCTAGCTGCGTAGCGTCGCCTAGTCGGGCAAGTTCAAGCCAGACCTGCCTCCGCGCTACGATGGCACCCCCGACCCCGTGGAGTTCTTGCAGCTCTACGAGCTGAGCATTGAGGCGGCCAACGGCGACGAGAAAGTCATGGCGAACTGGTTCCCCATGGCTCTCAAGGACGGTGCTCGTTCGTGGCTCCTCAACCTGCCTCCAAGCTCAATCTCCTCCTGGGACAAGAAGCGCAACCGCTTCGTCGCCAACTTCCAGGGCACTCGCGACCGCCTACCGGCCGCGGGTGACCTACGCCACGTCAAGCAACAACCAAGAGAGACCCTCCAGAAGTACATCCAACGCTTCAACAACGTTCGCCTCAAGATCCCCAAGGTGACGGACAAGGCCATCATCTCCGCCTTCTCTGATGGCGTCCGTGACGTCAAGATGAAGGAGGAGCTCGCCATCCACGAGGAGCTGTGCACGTCTCTGGAGCTGTTCAACCTGGCGACCAAGTGCGCAAGAGCTGAGGAGGGGCGCCTCTCCCTCTTCGAGCTCCCGGCTGCGGACCCGGAGGAGAGGAAAGCCATGGCCAAGGACGTAAAGCGCAAGGGAGCAGCCGTGCTCGCGGCGGAGGCGGACACCAAGCGCGGCAGAGACCAGCCTGAGTCATCCAAGAGCAGCCGACCGTCCTGCGCCTTCCACAACCTGCATAGCCACAACACCAATGACTGTCAAGAGCTCAGAGCCATTCGAGAAGGACGCTTCGGTCAGCGCCCCGAGCGCAACGGCTGGGGCTACGACCAAGGAGGAGGACATGGTGGCGGACGCTGGGATGACTGTGGCCCGCGCCAGGAGTGGCGCGACCGGCCTCATGAGGACCGCTGGCAGGATCAGCCTCGCAAGAGCGCCTGGAGGGGTCAGCCTCGTGAATATCGTCCTCAGGGCAACGCCGGTCTTCCTCCGCTACCGCCACCACCAAGAAGGAATAACGACCACCATCAAGACGAGGGGGCTGGGGGCTTCCAGGAGCCACATGCTATCGCCTGCATCTTGGGCGGAGCTCAGGCCCCAGCCTCACAGCGTATCTTCAAACAGTTTGCTCGTGAAGTGAATGCAGTCCTCCCCAAGCTCGAAGCCACGCGCCCGCTCAGATGGTCCAAGTGCGCCATCACGTTCAGCTCGGCAAATCAGCTCAAGTGCGCGGCTACCGCTGGCGCCCTCCCGATTCTTTGTTCACCAGTCATCAGCAACGTGCAAGTCACCAAGACCCTCATCGACGGCGGCGCAGGGCTCAACTTCCTGTCCATCGATACATTCGACAACCTCGAAGTGCCGTATGACCAGCTTCAGCCCACCAAGCCTTTCTCAGGAGTGATCGACGGCTCCACTACCCCGATCGGGCAGGTCCGCCTCCCAGTCAGCTTCGGAGAACGCAACAACTACCGCACCGAGCTCATCGACTTCGACGTCGCACACATCCGTCTGCCGTACAATGCCATCCTCGGGTATCCAGCCCTAGCCAAGTTCATGGCGGTGACCCATCACGGCTACAATGTCCTCAAGATGCCTGGAATCGGCGGAATTATCACAGTCCCGTGCGAAGAAAGAGATGCGGTGTGCTCCGCCGAGCGAGCCTTCCAAGCTGCAGCATTCGACAACCCCGATAGCAAGGGCGAGTTCCTTCCTGAGGCCACCCCCAAGAAGAAGAAGCAGCTGCTCCGCACAGGACCTCAGGAAGGCGGCGTCGCGAGTAGGACCTCGTCAGGATCAGCGCCCGCGCCTGGGGCGCATCCCTCCCTCGCATAGGAAGGCGCGCCTGGCGCCCTTCTCGGGAAGGGCTCGGGGGCTCTCTTCTGGAGGGCCTCAGACCTTGCCAACATCACGAGGGAGGTGCTCGGGCACCACTTGGAGGCGTACTTCACGTCAGGTTTCCCTCAGGAGAACATAGGGCGAGGAGCGCCCATCGCTCAGGAGTTCATCACCAGGACCTCTCAGGAACTGCAAGACGCAAGGGCCATGCGCGGCGACCGCCGCTCACTAGGCGCAGCTCCCCATCCAGGCGAGGATGCCGGGCTGCGCGTCTGCATCGACGTCCTAGGGCTCAACAGGGCCGCATCTCAGGAGCTCTTCTGGCCTTCGCGCGTGGGACGCTGCGAGGGTCCACCGCACAACTACATTCGCATGCCCTTTGGCCTGCCGAGCGTGGCATCTGCCTATCAGTGCAACTTGCGGAGCGCCCTGGCGACTCAGGAGGCCATGCACCACGCCGTCCTGACGGAGATGGAGACGGTCCTCAAGGAACAGCTTGGACCCCCAGAGCCTCCCGAGGCTCAGGGCCCCGTTGGCTCGTGAGGAGTGACCCCTTCGCCGCGTACCTGCAGCAGCTCCAACATCCCTTCATCGACAGAACCAGGTGACATTTTCCAAGTTTATTTAGCTGGGAGCGCCCCCCA
This sequence comes from Triticum aestivum, assembly GCF_018294505.1. Classification (NCBI taxonomy): domain Eukaryota; kingdom Viridiplantae; phylum Streptophyta; class Magnoliopsida; order Poales; family Poaceae; genus Triticum; species Triticum aestivum. The sequence goes on from NC_057799.1 coordinate 243,859,171, forward strand.
GGCTGCATCATTCCCAGGCCGCGTGGGTCGTCCCTGTGGCATGTATCCCTTTTTTATGTCTTTAGTTTACCTTGGTGGGGGCGCCCCTCGGGCTGCATCATCCCCAAGCCGCTCGGGCCTGACCCAGTGGCATGTATCTTCCCTGCATTTACCTAAGCCAGTATGCTTTCCATGCTTAATCTACCTATGACTATTACCTACTCGATCGTCACCCATCATGGGAGCCGCGCGCCGGCCATCTTTCTTCAGGATCCTTCGTGTGAGTAGGCTAAGCACGGCGTCTGTGCTCGGGCCCGTCCCTGCAGCACAAATAAATCCAGCGACTGAGCTCTATCTGGCGGGCTGGCCCCGTTCACATCACCTCCTGGGGCCGTTGGTGCTTGGCCTTCTCACGCGATAACCTCAGGAGATTCGTTCGGCACAGGTTGTCTGACCACCTCACAGGACCAGCGCAGCGAACAAAGACCAAGACCAGGCGCAACCCACCTTGAGGTAGGGCCTCGTGAGTCCCGCGCTGGCTCACGAGTGCCCAGATACACCTCGTCTAGCCCTCCCGTGCAAGCCACATGTCAGGGCGGGGCTGTACACGCCCCCGGGGCTCTCCATAGTAGGGAGTCCCCTCCCACGCACCAGTGGAAGCACCATGCTCCGCGCTAGCCGTCGACACTGCCGAGGAGCGGCTATGCCCATGCACAAGCAGAAGCACTATGCTCCGCGCTGGTGATAAACAACCGAGGGCGGCCTCACGGCCGCACCAACCACAGGGAGCCCCAGAGCTCAGTGTCCGGCCTCACCGCAACACCCTCCCCTCAGGAGAGTCGCGCGAGGGGGCGGGGCACGGGGACTGCGCTCGGGTCACGCCCAAGCGTACGCCACATAGCCAGGTCCCCCGGACCTGGTCGTCGCGCGCCCCTCCCGAGCCGAGCCTCGACGAGGGCAAAGGTATGAAGGTTGTTTGCACGTCAAGGGGGACTCCTGAGCATCGCGACTCAGGAGCCTAACTGGTCACGTAGCCCCTCACTCCTTGGGTCCGTCCTGGTCTCCGGTCGGTCCAACGGCGGTTGAGGTATGCGCGGGGCCGGGCTATGCCGATGTAGAACACTAATCCTATCCTCGCGTCTCCTTCCTATAAGCTGTTTGCGCGTAAGGGGGACTCCTGAGCATCGTGACTCAGGAGCCTAACTGGTCACGTAGCTCCTCACTCCTTGCTTCCGTCCTGGTCTCCGGTCGGCCCAACGGCGGTTGAGGTATGTGCGGGGCCGGGCTCTGCCGACGCAGAACGCAAAGCGAATAGGAAGAAAAATCGCAAAATCGCAAAGCAGATATTACAAGACATATTGTTCTCACAATATCAAACGCAAGTTTAACGCCTCCGCAAGGCATGATGCCAGTTGGCTTTGGTTTTTATAAGAGTAGAGAGTAGAGAAATCCAGAAAAAAAATGATATTTTAATGTAATTGCCGGTTGGCTTTGGTTTAAAAATTTATAGCCCATTTTCTTGGGAAGCCCATTTCTTACTACTTACCACTACTACAGGATGGTCCAAATGCGACACTACGATCAGAGACCCTTCAACGAAACTGTGTGGGATGCCATAATCGCAAACTGTGGTGTAAAAAACCCATTAAAAAGGTGCAAACCGTTTGCGATGACAGATGCATCAAACACGGTTCAGAATTTAGTTGCGTGTGCGCTGCAGGGCATACGGTTCATCTCAATTAACTATTTGGGATGAGGAGGAGCAAAAGAAATGGGCAGCCAGATGAAGGCGTGTGCGATATACAGCATACGGTTCATTGGGATGAACTGTGTGTGATTAGGCAACACAATGGAAATGGTTCAACTGAACAAGATGTGTGTGATACGCGGCAAACAGGTTCATAATCAGAAATGTGTGCGAAGACCAATAATAACACAGACGATTGCTGCTAATAAGTCGTGTGAATTGCTCTGTCTACAGTAGAATAACATGTATATATATATATAACTAAAATAAACATCCAATTACATTAGTGACTATACAGATCATTCGCACACACCTCAATAAACAATTGCATGCATTCTAAAGTAGGAGAAACGATCGTCTAGCCATCTACTTCTTGTGACGCTCCCGCCACTGCTATGTGGCTCGATCCCTCATCTGGGTCAGGAAGAAGACAGTTCCTCATGTCAACAATTCGCCTGTACATCTCGTAGCTTGTTTACGCGTCCATGGCCACGTACTTGACATGTTGTTCATCCAGTCTCTCATGCCACACACTGTGCCAGGCGTTCTTGTCCTTATTGCTCTTTTCCTTCATCTTCGCGCAGTAGGGGTCGATGATGGCCGAGGCGAGGTCAACCAAGGAGTTCAATTTGTTTTTGTCGCTGCCCCAGACCTTGTAGTGGTGCTGGATGTTGACAAGATTCGGGCATTTCAAGTCCGAAACCTTGAGCGCTTTTAGATCGTTGGTGGTGTCCACCATAGCGAAACTGTAGTCGGAGCTGTTGATAAACCTGGAGAAACGCTCGCAAGGCCTTGTGGAGAGGTGGTAGTGGTAGACGAGGACATCATGCCGCACGCACAACTGGGCGACGACAACCTTCTGATCGTGCCTGGCACGACCGATGGTGTACTCGAGGTCGAAGCCGACCACTCGGTACTTGTCCTCGGCAAGGAACTGCTCCATAGTTTGGATGGAGTTCTCCACCGAGACCGACTTGTTCGTGTACACCACCATGACGGCCTTCCCCCTCACGTGGGTGTCCACTACGTGATGCATGGTGAACTGCCCGCTGTTGTCGTCGTCGGCCGCTGGGTGCGCCGTTGGAACCGCTGGATGTCCTCTCTGTATGTGTCCTAGTGGGTGTGCTTATTGTGTCTTGTGAGATGAGAGATGAAGGTAAATGGCCGCAGGAATAAAAGGGGGCCGGGCGGCGTGGATTCTCGGCGCGTCCGCATGGCAGTTTTTGCAGCGGGTAACTACATCGTCGCGCCGCGCCTGGCGCAACCGCTTGCACAGAAACGTGCGTGATCGTGCGTTGGCCCCAAACACTGGCAGCGCGCGTGGAGGGACGAGGGCAAAGCACCTGGAGGGACGCGAGAGCAGAGCGCACGCGGCGAGACGCGAGAGCAAAGCGCACCACGGCCGCCTGAACCGCAAGCAACCACACGCATAGAGCAGTTGAACACGCAGGAAATGGTCGCCTACAAGCCGGCCGACAGTTGCGTCACTGCATAGAGAGCGGTCGTGTGCTACCACCTCCGTCTAGTCTATAGTCTCCTTTATATTCTGTGCCATACTTTGCCCTCAAATTTAACCAACAAAATGTTAATGCATGTTTTAAAAATTATATAATTGGAAAGTATGTTGAAATACAAATCCAACTATATAATCTTTGGCGACAAGCATTCCTATTTTATTAGTTAAATCATACATATAAACCAGGACGGTGGTATAGTAGGTAATTAAATCGCAAACTTTTTTATTAACCGTATGTGTACATGGCCTTTCGTCCTCCTCTCGCACGTCTTGTCACCCTGCTGCCGCAGACGGCTTACAGTGCAAGCTTGCGCAGCATGCCGGGGGCGTTCTTTTGGCCAAACGGTGGCGCCAATGAATCAACAGTGAGCCCGTTCCCGTGCAACCTCGCAGGTTCCCGTGCAAGCTTCCCGCCGGACTTGGTGAAATTCCCAAAATCCCAATGCTTACCGGCCTGCTATAAAAACCCTCACGGCCGGCGAGTCCTGGATTGCATTTCCCCTCCCTCCCTATAGCTTATCTGGTCTGCTTCTCCTAGAATCGCCAATGGCACCGGTCCATCGTCGTCGCTCAGCCACTCCACCGACATCAGAGGACAGCTCCAGCTGGGAGGCTACCCCACGGCGGCGGCGCAGTCCCCGACGTAGTGTAGTGCGCGTGGCATCCCTGTTGGGTGTGCGCGGAACACCCACCACACGCTCCGCCGCCGGTGCCCTTCGGCAGCTGTTGCCGCCGCCGTTGCCGCCACACCACTGTTGAAAGCCAGGGCCATCGCCCGCTCCGCCGCAGCCCGAAGGCAGGAGGTGGCCGTCGTGGCCGCCACCCCACTGCAGGCCATTGTGGCCATTACCCGCTTCGTCATCGCGGCCCGAAGGCAGGAGGTGGTGGTCGTGGCCGCCACCCCGTCGTCGGCCGCCAGCCCACCGTCGACCGCCGGTGTCATCACCCGCTCCACCACCACCGCCCGAAGGCGGGAGGCGGAGGTGGATGCCCGCATGTGCGTGAGCGACCTTGCGCGCTACACCGAGTTCCTGCGGAAGGAGGAGGAGCGCCTCGTCGAGCATGCCAAGAGCCTTACCGCAGCCGTGGCCGTGACACACGCCGCCTCAGAGGCGAGGAATCAAGAGATCTACGAGGAGAACCACCGCTTCGAGAGGGGTCGACTGGAGCGGCAGAGGGCATTCGAGGTGAGCGTCGCTGAAGCTGCAACAGCGGCAGGCACCGTATTGCGGTTGCCCAGCTCGTCGGTAGGCTCCTCCTCCTCCGCCTCTTACTGAGCATGCTCGGCAGAGGAGAAGCAGCCGGAAATAGTACAAAGCCCCTCTGCAGTAGTAGTAGTAGTATTTAGGGGCTATTTTGTTCAGTTCATCTGACTATAGATGTGGTGGAACTGTACAACGTACTTACAATTAGCTAGTATATATAGTTGAACTAGCTATTTCTGTACGTGGTTGGCAACAATTGGGCAAAAGTTTGGTCGGTTTAGCTGTCGAGTTGAACTGTTTGTATAAATTAAGAACGACTTCTTAATCTATGAACGAAATCTATGCTTAATTACTGAATTTGAGTTGCAAAAATTAGATACTGCTAGTGATTTTTAGCTTCATACTTTGACAAATCGCAGTGTTACAAGGATTGACAAATCTTAGCAAATTGTTTGTACGTGGTTGCACACGGGTCATCCAAAACAACCATTTGCGTTGAAGGGATGCACAAATCTTGCGCTGCTCTCACTTTGCATACGGGTGTTCTACCTAAAATGTTTGCAATCAAGAGCTACAGAAATCCTGCTTGACACATTTTCTCTTGGCTTCTTGGGGAAGCTGACGGTTTGCATACGGGTGTTCTAACTAAAACATTTGCTATGAGTGTTTTATATTTAAAAATTGAACTAAACTGCGGCTTGGGCGCTATTAATGGAGAGGATACGAGCAAGGCGGGCGGCCATGGAAATCAAAGGGTTTTCTTCCCAGTGAGCCTGCGCAGCGTACAACTCACACACTTCCCGGTGAGCCTGCGCATTCGAGGACAACTTGCACGCCTCTCGGTCAGCCTGCGCACCGGACGGCGCTCGCACGCCTCCCGTTCATTCAAGGTCAAGCAGCTATCCGCACGGCACCTCCTACAGCCATTAAAACCAAGACACGTGGCGTCACGTGAATGGTTAACAGAACGCACACGGTTTGAATTATACAAATGTTTGAGATATTAAAGTGGCAGCTATTTTTTCAAAATGCCTTTATTGGCTGTCATTATTCGAGTGCGCCTTCTCTCAAAATGGACACGAAAAATACCACAGCATGTCAGGTGCCATTCCATGATAGAATGCCAAGTTTCATGAATTTCAGACGACTCTTGGATTTACTAGAATTTAAAAACCAGGCATCTCAATGTTTTGCCGTCAATCAACGGTGCCCTCGTGTTTGAAATTCATTCCCATTTCTTGCATGGGACCTAAGCATGCACCCAAAGGACACAGATTTGATTTTTCAACCAATTTATATGCACTGGAGCATGTGCAAGTAGTTCAAATTTCAATTGTGCACATAAATGCATTGAAAACTAAGTTAATGCATAAAATGTCCAAATGAACCCCGAAAAATCACAAAAATTCACACAACACTCCTGTTGTTCTATGTTGACATGAATTTTTTTTGAAAGCAATAAGAGGCAATGGATATCGTTTTGTCCCCAAAGGTGGGATGTTCCCTACCGAAAACCATCATGCTTGTTGTGAGAAGCTTTGGTTTGTGAGAAGCATATACCCAAACCTGCCCCAAATGGGCCAAATTTTTACCACGACATGTTGATGCCGCTAAATGATAACATGCCAAGTTTCATGAATTTCAGATGAGTTTTGGATTTACTAGAATTTAAAAACCAGGCATCTCAATGTTTTGCAGGCAATTAACGGTGCCCTGGTGTTTGAAATTCATTCCCATTTCTTGCTTGGGACCTAAGCATGCACCCAAGGACACATATTTGATTTTTCAACGAATTTATATGCACTGGACCATGTGCATGTAGTTCAAATTTGAATTATCCACATAAATGCATTGAAAACTCAGTTAATGCATAAAAATGTCCAAACGAACCCCAAAAAGTCACAAAAATTCACACAACACTCCTTTTGTTCTATGTTGACACGAGAAAAAAATTGAAAGCAATAAGAGGCAATGGATATTGTTTCGTCCCCAAAGGTGGGACGTTCCCTACCGAAAACCATCATGCTTGTTGTGACAAGCTCCGGTTTGTGAGAAGCATATACCCAAACCTGCCCCAAATGAGATAAAGTTTTTACCACGACATGTTGATGCCGCTCCATGATAGCATGCAAAGTTTCATGAATTTCAGACGAGTTTTGGATTTACTAGAATTTAAAAACCAGGCATCTCAAAGTTTTGCCGGCTATCAACGGTGCCCTAGTGTTTGAAATTCATTCCCATTTCTTGCATGGGACCTAAGCATGCACCCCAGGACACGGATTTGGTTTTTCAACCAATTTATATGCATTGGAGCATGTGCATGTAGTTCAAATTTGAATTGTGCACATAAATGCATTGAAAACTGAGTTAATGCATAAAAATGTCCAAACGAACCCCGAAAAATCACAAAAATTCACACAACACTCCTTTTGTGCTATGTTGACACGAGAAAAAAATTTGAAAGCAATAAGAGGCAATGGATATTGTTTCGTCCCCAAAGGTGTGACGTTCCCTACCGAAAACCATCATGCATGTTGTGAGAAGCTCCGGTTTATGAGAAGCATATAGCCAAACCTGCCCCAAATGGGACAAAAAATTTACCACGACATGTTGATGTCGCTCGATGATAGCGTACCAAGTTTCATGAATTTTAGACGAGTTTTGGATTTACTAGAATTTAAAAACCAGGCATCTCAATGTTTTGCCGGCAATCAACGGTGCCCTGGTGTTTGAAATTCATTCCCATTTCTTGCATGGGACCTAAGCATGCACCCAAGGACACAGATTTGATTTTTCATCCAATTTATATGCACCTAAGCATGTGCATGTAGTTCAAAATTGAATTATGCACATAAATGCATTGAAAACTCAGTTAATGCATAAAAATGTCCAAACGAACCCCGAAAAATCACAAAAATTCTCACAACACTCCTGTTGTTCTATGTTGACACAAGAAAAAATTTGAAAGCAATAAGAGGCAAGATATCATTTCATCCCCAAAGGTGGGACGTTCCCTACCGAAAACCATCATGCTTGTTGTGAGAAGCTCCGGTTTGTGAGAAACATATACCCAAACCTGCCCCAAATGGGACAAAATTTTTACCACGGCATGTTGATGGCGCTCCATGACAGCATGCCAAGTTTCATGAATTTCAGACGAGTTTTGGATTTACTAGAATTTAAAAACCAGACATCTCAATGTTTTGCCAGGAATCAACGGTGCCCTGGTGTTTGAAATTCATTCCCATTTCTTGCAAGGGACGTAAGCATGCACCCAAAGACATAGATTTGATTTTTCAACCAATTTATATGCACTGGAGCGTGTGCATGTAGTTCAAATTTGAATTGTGCACATAAATGCATTGAAAACTCAGTTAATGCGTAAAAATGTCCAAACGAACCCTGAAAAATCAAAAAAATTCAGACAACACTCCTGTTGTTCTATGTTGACACGAGAAAAAAATTGAAAGCAATAAGAGGCAATGGATATCGTGTCGTCCCCAAAGGGGGGACGTTCCCTACAGAAAACCATCATGCTTGTTGTGAGAAGCTCCGGTTTGTGAGAAGCATATACCTAAACCTGCCCCAAATGGGACAAAAATTTTACCACGACATGTTGATGCCGCTCCATGATAGCATGCCAAGTTTCATGAATTTCAGACGAGTTTTGGATTTACTAGAATTTAAAAACCATACATCTCAATGTTTTGCCGGCAATCAACGGTGCCCTGGTGTTTGAAATTCATTCCCATTTCTTGCATGGGACCTAAGCATGCACCCAAGGACATAGATTTGATTTTTCAACCAATTTATATGCACTGGAGCACGTGCATGTAGTTTAATTTTGAATTGTGCACCTGAAATGTCTAGAAAACCAATTTAATGTATAAAATGTTCAAACGAACCCTGAATAATTCCAATTCTTTTACGACACACATATAGTTGCATGTTCACTCCAGATAAAAGGTCTAGCAAGTCAAACACCGTCCAGTGCCACTGTGACCCCATTGTGTAATTCAAATCAAGATTAAAAATCAAGTAGATCGCACACAGTTTATTATTAGCAACCATGTGAGATGCAGCACAAAATATCCTGGAGCACCGTCGGTGTATAGTACGCCTATGGCTTACGCGAGAAGGTGCGTCGGCTACAGTCCACAGCCAGTGTATCAAGCACACTAGCTCGCTCCCCAAATATCATTTCACTGTTCAATCATCACCGGTGAAAGATGGGCACGTGGACCCGTGTCGTGAGGGCAACTTTGGTGGCCCACTCCAGCGAGAGCGCAGCCACAGCCGCCATGCGCGTGCTAATAAGGTGCATGAGCGTGGCTGCAATCTGCGACCGGGCGGCAAAGGTAGCCCAAACGGCCGCTGTTGCTTCTCAGGTGGCGGTAGCAACATCTACCTCGGGGATAGCAACTGGTGAGAACGGCACATCAGCTGTCTGTTCCGCAGCGGTGGCCTTAGCCCTGATGGAGGCCGCCCACGACCATGTCAAGGCCGCCCACGCCCAGCTCCTAGCGGTCACCGCACAAATCGAACGAGACTTCTCCGACAACGGTCGGCAACCCACGGCCGAAGAGCTGGCAATCGCCGAGAGCGTTCGAGCAGCCGTCCGTTCCTCCGCCGCATACCTTGCAACGACGGGGAACGACGGCGAGGCCTCGGACGGGAACGAACAGCAACCATGGAAGATGCGACAGTGTAGTGGCAGGTGGAGGGGTACGAGGGCAAAAACATGCAACTCAAGCTTACAAACGGAACAAAAAGCCCAAGGATTAATTGTTCATCAAATTTTTAGACAAAACGCAGATTGAACATGGCAGTAACATCTAACCCAACCACTCTTTTTCGCAGTCACAAACAAATGGATCGGTTTGATCCATAAAATCAACATCCTGTGCAAAAAAAATTATTTCAGGATGACAACAACTTGTGGTAAATAGAAGCCGTGCACGTTTAGAAGCCCATTTGTCCACCTGAAACTACTTTTTTTTGCTGTTCAACATGTCCGTCCGTGAGAAATCTCTTGCTGTAAAACTTAAGCCTCATGGACAATAGTAACCTCGCATTCAATAGGAAGAATGTGACAAAGCTTCTGTTTGCCTGGTTGGATGCATATCTTTCCATCGTTATTGTCCTCAAACGAATGTCATGAGAACTGAGAAAATCCTGGTGCTTATTACGCCACTGATTGGGTATAGTTTTTTCTCCATGTGGTCGCAGTACCTAAGTAGATATGAAGATTGAAAACAGTTAAGGTCTGAAAAAAGAGTATGTCGAAAGAGCGACAACTGAACGGTTAATTCTAGTACAATATATACGGGCTTTCAATGTGCATAAAATCATCACCTCTCTATATAAATTCTCCAGAGATCGAAGGCATCGCAGCAAGCCAATAATTATGTTCAGATCAAAACTTGACATTCCAATATATAAGATCTTGACAGAATCCAGCAGCATTGATAGGCTATCCATGGACGAACTCTTCATTGAGCATATAAGATAATATTAGTACCCAAAGTGTACTCCAAGATGATATAAAACTTATGCGCACAAATGAAAAATGCAGCTTATGATTACAAATGTGTAGATGATAATATACGGTACCTAAAAAGTGAGGAGCCAAACACCAACTTCCTGTGATCATTAAACGGATCACGAATTACACCCAAGGTCTCCAGTTTGGGCACAGAGTTGACATTTATTTGCGAAGGTTTATAACAATTATCAAGGAGCAACATTTGAAGTGAAGGGGCATCTTCGATGATGAGCTGCCGTCCTTCAAAACAAATTCCAATGCTCTTAAGGTGAGGTGACTTTATTTGGATACAACTGATAGGGATTTCTATTCCCAAAACAATCAGCAAGCGCTCCAGGGCAGGGCAACTGGAGAGGATGATGCTATGCAGTGAGGCCTCCGACAGATAAACCACCACAAGCGAAAGTTTTTTTAGCAGTGGGAGTCGAAGCATTTGGAACAGATCGTCTGGTAGATGGCATCGGGCGAAGGTGGCGGTGTGGAGAGAGAAGAAAACCGCGAGATGGACAACGGTGGTGTGGGCACGAATTCTTGGTGTGTTCGTGGTATGAAACTTTCGTGGTAATGGTAGAACTCAAACTGCTAGAGTTTTACGAATTCAGGGGATGTGAGCCAAGCGTCTACCATGCCGGGTATGGACAACAGGTAGCGTGTCGGGATGCAGAGGCGTTGAACGGGGCCCTACTTGTAACGCCCACGATGCGGCTATATCTCCCATGTGTCGAGGCACGACTTAGAGGCATAACCGCATAGTGGTTTTGTCGCAAGAAGGGTCATCTTCACACAATCCCATGTAATGAACAAGAATGGGATAAAGAGTTGGCTTACAATCGCCACTTCACCCAATACATAAATATCATTCATACATCATCCAAAATATAATCATATAGACCGAGTACGGTCAAAATCCAGATGAAAATAAGACAACCCCAAATGCTAGATCCCCGATCGTCCCAACTGGGCTCCACTACTGATCATCAGGAAAAGACACATAGTAACGACCACGTTCCTCGTCGAACTCCCACTTGAGGTCGACGCCATCATCTGCACTGGCATCGTCGGCACCTGCAACTGGTGTTGGAAGTATCTGTGAGTCACGGGGACTCAGCAATCTCACACCCGCGAGATCAAGACTATTTAAGCTTATAGGACAAGGAGGTGCAAAGAGGTGGAGCTGCAGCGACAAAAGCATATATGGTGGCTAACTTGCGTAAATGAGAGCGGGAAGAGAAGCAAAGGAACGGACGTCATCTAGCAATGACCAAGAAGAGGTCCTGAACGCCTACTTACGTCATACATAACACAGACCGTGTTCACTTCCCGGACTCCGCCGAGAAGAGACCATCACGGCTACACACGCACTTGGTGTATTTTAATTGGGTCAAGTGACAAGTTATCTACAACCGGACATTAACAAATTCCCATCTGCCTCATAACCGCGGGCACGGCTTTCGAAAGATAATACCCTGCAGGGGTGTTCCAACTTAGCCCATCATAAGCTCTCACGGTCAATGAAGGATAAACCTTCTCCCGGAAAGACCCGATCAGTCTCGGAATCCCGGTTAACAAGACATCTCGACAATGGTAAAACAAGACCAGCAAAGCCTCCCGAATGTGCCGACAAATCCCGATAGGAGCTGCACATATCTCGTTCTCAGGGCACACCGGATTGTCCAAGCTTCCGATAGGCCAGACCAAAGTTGCCCCTGGTGGCCACCGGCGGCTGACAGTTTGGACCAATACTCAGAGGAGCACTGGCCCGGGGGTTTAAAATAAAGATGACCCTCGGGCTCTAGAAAACCCGGGGGAAAAAGGTATAGGTCGCAAATGGTAAAACCAAGGTTGGGCCTTGCTGGAGGAGTTTTATTCAAGGCGAACTGTCAAGGGGGTCCCATAAATCACCCGACCGCGTAAGGAACGCAAACTCAAGGAACATAATCCCGGTATAACAGTAACTAGGGCGGCAAGAGTGGAACAGAACACCAGACATAAGGCCGAGCCTTCCACCCTTAACCAAAATATATAGATGCATTAATTAAATAAGAGATATTGTGATATCCCAACATGTCCATGTTCCGATATGGAACAACTTCAACTTCACCTGCAACTAGCAACGCTATAAGAGGGGCTGAGCAAAAGCGGTAACATAGCCAAACAACGGTTTGCTAGGAAAAGATGGTTAGGGGCTGACATGGCTGAAATAGGAGACATGATATAGCAAGTGATAGGTAGCGAGCATGGCAATAGAGCGAACAACTAGCATAGCAAAGATAGAAGTGATTTCGAGGGGTGGTCATCTTGCCTGCAAGATTCTCAGAGTTGTCGAAAGCTTGATCCTCGTAAGCGTACTCGACAGGTTCCTCGTTCACGAACTCGTCTCCCGGCTCTACCCAAGACAAGAACACAAACAAACGGAACCACAATCAACAACGAGAAATGCACAAGCAACATGATGCAAGACATGTATGATATGCAAGATATGATATGCGATGCGTATGCGTGCTCCGGAAGGAAAATGATGAACATGGCAGTAACTTGGCAAACCAAGCATGTCACTGGAAAGATGAGATGATTTCGGTCGAAATCGATATAAAGATCACCGGAATCGGATACACGGTTTGCAAATGACAAGCAAAACAAGAATGACACTAATCTGCGATAAACAGCAAGATAGCACTTAAAATGCAACAAGTAACAATGCTACAGCACCCCAACATACCATCAAAGCACATGGCAGTAATCTACAGGAGATGCTTGACAAAAGATGAACAATGAGCTACGGCTAGTTCACAACATATCAAGCTCAAACAAGCATGGCAAAAGTGCAAAAGATTACAGGTTCACAGACTTAGTGAAAAACTGGACATGGCAGAAATCAGCATCAGGTAGCAATGTTCAGAGCACGAAATCAACATGCTATAGGAACTTACCATTGCAAAACAAGGCATAGTAGTGTTCTACTAAATGCACATGACAAAAGTCCCTTACTGACCATAAGCCAAAAAGGACCAGAAGATATGATGGCAAGCATGTAAACATAGCAAGTTTCGTTATCAGGTTTCAGACTTGGCAGAAAACAGAGCATGGCAGAAATATTAATATGTAGGCCTCTTTGTGAGCTTGATGCACTCACTACAGAGCAATGCATGACAAACCAAGCATACCTACAGCAGGATGGCATATTTATGAAGCTATCCATGGCAAGAAAAATTGCATAGCATGTATGGATAAACTACAATAAGCTTGGCAAAAATGCATGTCATGTTAAGAATCTGTCAGAAATATTTTATAGCAAACGTAGAGCAAGATTGAGTCATGCTATGTTACTCTAAAATTCCAAACAATTGCAGGAATGGATCAATTACAACTATAGCTACAAAACATCCTTACTGAACATCTCCAAAATATGCATGTATCTCTCTCTAGCATCAAGTTTACATGGCAACAAAATTACAGCAGACAAAAACTTAGAGAAATCACCAAGTCCCTGAAATCAGAAATATTACGGGGCCTACTTTGCATGCTTGTGCTAGTCACCACGAAGATCACAAAAATACATGGACTATACCACTGGAAATATGGCATGGCATACTTCAAAACACATGTAGAGCTCATGCTCAAAAGATGCACAGAATAAATGATACAAAAATGACAAATCTCCAAGTTCTGATAAGAACCAGAGATTAACAACAACTAGCCCTCTTCCAACGAACATTTGAGCGTCAAGATGACCTCTAATGAAAATGGTGCAATTGAACAAAATGAAGAGGATTACGAGACGAACAATTTGACGTATTACACGCGCGAATCGGAGCTACATGCACGAAGTTATCACATCTCGAACTGGAGCACATGCTGATGGAATTTTATGACAGGAAAAAAATCGAAGGCTAGGAAAGTCAACGGGGACGGGAGATGTACCACATCCCGATCGGGCCGGCTCCTCGAGCTCGGCTCGCTCGCCGGTCGGGAGGGAAGAGGAGGCGGGTGCCGGCGGAGGAGAGGGTCGCCGGAGGTGGGGGTCGCCGGAGGGGCGGCGGTGAGGGAGGCCGGAGGCGCGGGCCTCGGGCGGCGGGGCACGGCGCCGGCGGCGGAGATGGCGGCG
>NC_057799.1:243876169-243882850 GCF_018294505.1 Triticum aestivum
AGCTTGTCGAGCACCAATCGCAAATGTTTGGCATGATCCTGCTTATTCTTGGAGAAGACCAAGATATCATCAAGATACACCAGAACGAATTCATTGGTATAGGGGTTGAAGATGAAATTCATCATCCGAGAGAACACTGGAGGAGCATTGACAAGGCCGAAAGACACGACAGTATATTCATAAGAACCAAAGCTTGTTCTGAATGCTGTCTTGGGAATATCTTCTTCACGAATGCGAATCTGATGATAACCCATACGAAGGTCAAGCTTCGAGAAAACTTTAGCGCCCTTGAGTTGCTCAAATAGCTCATTGATGTTGGGAAGTGGGTACTTGTTCTTGATTGTCTTCTTGTTCAATGGACGGTAATCGACACAAAGTCGGTCCGTGCCATCCTTCTTCTTGACAAAAAGAACACCACAACCCCATGGAGAAGAACTCGGTCTGATCAAACCCAGACGTTCTTGTTCATCGAGCTGCTTCTTCAATTCCTTCAGCTCGTTAGGTCCAAGCTTGTATGGACGCTTGCAAACGGGTACAGTACCAGGCTCTAGTTCGATAACGAACTCAACTGGCCGATGCGGAGGCATACCCGGAAGCTCTTCTGGAAAGACATCTTGATACTCGCAAACGACTGGAATTTGAGAGATGGCATCCAATTCGCCCTTCTCATTGAGAGAGAAAAACCGAATGGTTTCATTACGAGCGGCAAAAACAAGCACATCCTCAGACGAGTGTGTCAATTGAATTTCTCTGGCAGCACAATCAAGTTGAGCCTTGTGCTTAGAAAGCCAGTCCATCCCGAGAATAAGGTCAATATCCGAATCACCAAGAACAATTGGAGAAGACTGAAACGCATAATCGCCCAACTTGATGGTAACATTCGGAACCATGGAACTTGCATTCATGCATTTGCCTGGAGAGACAACTGCTAACGGCCTAGGCAATCCTTGGAAATGCAATTCATGCTTGGATGCAAAAGGTCTTGATATGAAAGAAAGAGATGCACCAGTATCAAAAAGAACTTTTGCAGGAATATCGTTAACAGGAAGATTACCCATTATCACATCAGTAGATTCCTCCGCTTGAGCTGCATTCATCATGTTCACCTTTGCAAACTTTGGATTATGCTTGACCACTGCATTGCTGGAAGATCTGACAGGAGGAGGAGGAGGAAGACGCCTCTGGTTGAAGCACTTGTTAGCATAGTGACCTTTCTGCTGACATTTGTTGCAAGTCACCTCTGAGAGTGGACGGTGATAAGGAGCATTGGACTTTGGAGCTTGATTCTGAGACTTGTTCTGATAGCCAGAGTTGGAAGAATTGGAAGAACCATGGCCACCTTTGTTCTTCTGCTGGTAAGGCTGACGAAACGGAGGAGGAGGAGGCAACCAGAACTTCTGTTGCTTAGCTGTCACAAGTGAGGAAGAAGAAGACTGAACTGCGTCTCTGACTCTCTTCTTAGAAGCCTCACACTTGAGCTGAGCAGCCTCTTGCTTCAGTGCCATATTGTAGAATTGATCAAAGTGAGTAGGCTCAACAAGAACGAGAGCTAACTGCAGATCCTCTTTAAGGCCACCTCTGAAGTGATAGATCATAATCTTCTCATCAGGAACGTCTTGTTTAGCGAAGCGAGCAAGTTTCTGAAACTGAATGTTGTATTGATACACAGACATGTTTCCTTGCTTGAGATTGCGGAACTCCTCACGCTTGCTCTCAACAACACTTTGTGGAATGTGGTGCGCTTTGAAGTCCCGACAGAAGTCAGTCCAAGTAATCACACGACCTCCTCTGGAATCTTTGTATTGCTGAAACCAATCAGCAGCTTGGTCCTTGAGCTGGAAAGAAGCGAACTTGACAAAGTCCTCAGGCCTGACATTGCTACATTCAAAATGCTTGTTGATGTCCACGAGCCAATCATCGGCATCCGTGGCCTCGGCACAGTAGCTGAAAGACTTGGGCTGATTTGCGAGAAACTGGTTGAGAGTGGCAAAGTGAAACTGATAGTTGCCTTGACCTTGATTGCCTTGCCCTTGAGTACGTTCTTGCAAGAGTTGCAGAATCATCTGAGCATTGGCGTTGGTGGCTGCCATGATTGCTTGCCATGCCTCCGGAGGTGGAGGTGGTGGCGGAGGGTTCGCTTGACTCCCTTCATTGCGATCCGGATTCTGACGCGTTGGCGGAGCCATCCTGAAGAGGGTGACATCCGTTAGCATCTTGATAGACAAAAGATAAGTAGAATCAACGGATAGAAATTGCAACATATAGTCTTCACAATAAACATTCGAACGAAGATGAACGAATGAATTCCGTAGTAAGTCATCACACTTCCATAAGTTGAGAAGCCACTTGAAAAGATATGGAATGAACATAATAAAACAAAGTATTAGCTTGCAGAATAAGCCGGAACAAACATATGGTAGATATTTCGTCCGAAGTTTTCGTGGTGGGGCCCACACGGGCTCAATCGTACAGCACCATCATGTACAAGGCTGTGCACATGACATACGAAGCGTCCCCGAGTCGGCAAAGCCATGGACTCTTTAAGACACAACGAGACCACTGTAAAATCAACCGTATACAGGCGGACCACTAGACGTCGAACCCCAATCTCATATCATGCGTCTGTCGGAAAGATATCCTAAGGCTACTAGAATTCCTACTTATAAACTCCCGAAACTTTCTGGTTATGCAATCTGGTGTAGGGGATACAGGGGACACAAAATATATCACCCAAACTAACAATCCCTAGATCCAGTTGTATCCATCCGTCAACACATAACCAAGAAACCTTCGGAAATCGTTTACCTCAACCTTCGAAAAACATCCGTTATACAAGTTATGGCAATACTCCCGAACTCCCGCCCCAGTACTGGGTGGCGTCGAGGTGATCTCACCAACAACTGCATAAAAGAGATTTCGATGTCGGCGAAACTCAGGTATTCCAGAACTGCAACGATAAAATTGTGACGACAACACCTCGGAGCTCAACTCCCCGGGACACTGCCACAACCCCTAAATGACAGGAGGCACCAAGAACAATGTTCTCGTCACAAATCGATCGGAACGATTCCAAGATACCCGCGTGATCCTAAAATTTTTTTTAGTGAAATTTGAGGAGAGAATAGTCAAAACTTCTACGTCAGGAGACCTCACCAGAGCGACGAAGGGACTGAGGAGTAAAAAGAATCCTACTCTCCGATATATATAAACCTAAGACTCAAAACTTTTGTTCTAGACTCAACAACGTCAGCGATTCGATCAAGCAGGGGGCTCCTAAGTCGGGGATGGCTCTGATACCAACTTGTAACGCCCACGATGCGGCTATATCTCCCATGTGTCGAGGCACGACTTAGAGGCATAACCGCATAGTGGTTTTGTCGCAAGAAGGGTCATCTTCACACAATCCCATGTAATGAACAAGAATGGGATAAAGAGTTGGCTTACAATCGCCACTTCACCCAATACATAAATATCATTCATACATCATCCAAAATATAATCATATAGACCGAGTACGGTCAAAATCCAGATGAAAATAAGACAACCCCAAATGCTAGATCCCCGATCGTCCCAACTGGGCTCCACTACTGATCATCAGGAAAAGACACATAGTAACGACCACGTTCCTCGTCGAACTCCCACTTGAGGTCGACGCCATCATCTGCACTGGCATCGTCGGCACCTACAACTGGTGTTGGAAGTATCTGTGAGTCACGGGGACTCAGCAATCTCACACCCGCGAGATCAAGACTATTTAAGCTTATAGGACAAGGAGGTGCAAAGAGGTGGAGCTGCAGCGACAAAAGCATATATGGTGGCTAACTTGCGTAAATGAGAGCGGGAAGAGAAGCAAAGGAACGGACGTCATCTAGCAATGACCAAGAAGAGGTCCTGAACGCCTACTTACGTCATACATAACACAGACCGTGTTCACTTCCCGGACTCCGCCGAGAAGAGACCATCACGGCTACACACGCACTTGGTGTATTTTAATTGGGTCAAGTGACAAGTTATCTACAACCGGACATTAACAAATTCCCATCTGCCTCATAACCGCGGGCACGGCTTTCGAAAGATAATACCTTGCAGGGGTGTTCCAACTTAGCCCATCATAAGCTCTCACGGTCAACGAAGGATAAACCTTCTCCCGGAAAGACCCGATCAGTCTCGGAATCCCGGTTAACAAGACATCTCGACAATGGTAAAACAAGACCAGCAAAGCCTCCCGAATGTGCCGACAAATCCCGATAGGAGCTGCACATATCTCGTTCTCAGGGCACACCGGATTGTCCAAGCTTCCGATAGGCCAGACCAAAGTTGCCCCTGGTGGCCACCGGCGGCTGACAGTTTGGACCAATACTCAGAGGAGCACTGGCCCGGGGGTTTAAAATAAAGATGACCCTCGGGCTCTAGAAAACCCGGGGGAAAAAGGTATAGGTCGCAAATGGTAAAACCAAGGTTGGGCCTTGCTGGAGGAGTTTTATTCAAGGCGAACTGTCAAGGGGGTCCCATAAATCACCCGACCGCGTAAGGAACGCAAACTCAAGGAACATAATCCCGGTATAACAGTAACTAGGGCGGCAAGAGTGGAACAAAACACCAGACATAAGGCCGAGCCTTCCACCCTTAACCAAAATATATAGATGCATTAATTAAATAAGAGATATTGTGATATCCCAACATGTCCATGTTCCGATATGGAACAACTTCAACTTCACCTGCAACTAGCAACGCTATAAGAGGGGCTGAGCAAAAGCGGTAACATAGCCAAACAACGGTTTGCTAGGAAAAGATGGTTAGGGGCTGACATGGCTGAAATAGGAGACATGATATAGCAAGTGATAGGTAGCGAGCATGGCAATAGAGCGAACAACTAGCATAGCAAAGATAGAAGTGATTTCGAGGGGTGGTCATCTTGCCTGCAAGATTCTCAGAGTTGTCGAAAGCTTGATCCTCGTAAGCGTACTCGACAGGTTCCTCGTTCACGAACTCGTCTCCCGGCTCTACCCAAGACAAGAACACAAACAAACGGAACCACAATCAACAACGAGAAATGCACAAGCAACATGATGCAAGACATGTATGATATGCAAGATATGATATGCGATGCGTATGCGTGCTCCGGAAGGAAAATGATGAACATGGCAGTAACTTGGCAAACCAAGCATGTCACTGGAAAGATGAGATGATTTCGGTCGAAATCGATATAAAGATCACCGGAATCGGATACACGGTTTGCAAATGACAAGCAAAACAAGAATGACACTAATCTGCGATAAACAGCAAGATAGCACTTAAAATGCAACAAGTAACAATGCTACAGCACCCCAACATAGCATCAAAGCACATGGCAGTAATCTACAGGAGATGCTTGACAAAAGATGAACAATGAGCTACGGCTAGTTCACAACATATCAAGCTCAAACAAGCATGGCAAAAGTGCAAAAGATTACAGGTTCACAGACTTAGTGAAAAACTGGACATGACAGAAATCAGCATCAGGTAGCAATGTTCAGAGCACGAAATCAACATGCTACAGGAACTTAACATTTCAAAACAAGGCATAGTAGTGTTCTACTAAATGCACATGACAAAAGTCCCTTACTGACCATAAGCCAAAAAGGACCAGAAGATATGATGGCAAGCATGTAAACATAGCAAGTTTCGTTATCAGGTTTCAGACTTGGCAGAAAACAGAGCATGGCAGAAATATTAATATGTAGGCCTCTTTGTGAGCTTGATGCACTCACTACAGAGCAATGCATGACAAACCAAGCATACCTATAGCAGGATGGCATGTTTATGAAGCTATCCATGGCAAGAAAAATTGCATAGCATGTATGGATAAACTACAATAAGCTTGGCAAAAATGCATGTCATGTTAAGAATCTGTCAGAAATATTTTATAGCAAAAGTAGAGCAAGATTGAGTCATGCTATGGTACTCTAAAATTGCAAACAATTGCAGGAATGGATCAATGACAACTATAGCTACAAAGCATCCTTACTGAACATCTCCAAAATATGCATGGATCTCTCTCTAGCATCAAGTTTACATGGCAACAAAATTACAGCAGACAAAAACTTAGAGAAATCACCAAGTCCCTGAAATCAGAAATATTACGGGGCCTACTTTGCATGCTTGTGCTAGTCACCACAAAGATCACAAAAATACATGGACTATACCACTGGAAATATGGCATGGCATACTTCAAAACACATGTAGAGCTCATGCTCAAAAGATGCACAGAATAAATGATACAAAAATGACAAATCTCCAAGTTCTGATAAGAACCAGAGATTAACAACAACTAGCCCTCTTCCAACGAAGATTTGGGCATCAAGATGACCTCTAATGAAAATGGTGCAATTGAACAAAATGAAGAGCATTACGAGACGAACAATTGGACATATTACACGCGCGAATCGGAGCTACATGCACGAAGTTATCACATCTCGAACAGGAGCACATGCTGATGGAATTTTATGACAGGAAAAAAATCGAAGGCTAGGAAAGTCAACGGGGACGGGAGATGTACCAGATCCCGATCGGGCCGGCTCCTCGAGCTCGGCTCGCTCGCCGGTCGGGAGGGAAGAGGAGGCGGGCGCCGGCGGAGGAGAGGGTCGCCGGAGGTGGGGGTCGCCGGAGGGGCGGCGGTGAGGGAGGCCGGAGGCGCGGGCCT
>NC_057799.1:243883209-243884085 GCF_018294505.1 Triticum aestivum
GGCGGCCGCGGCGGAGAGAGAGGCGGGTGAGGTGGCGCGCGCCGATTGGCTGCGGCCGGTGCGTCCGGCCGGCGGCGGACGTGTCCGGCGCGGCGCGAGAAGAGGGTTAGGGTTTCGTCTGCAAATGCGTTTTTCGGGATGGCCACTCATTTATAGGTAGAGGGAGCTAGGAGACTCCAAATGAGGTGCGGTTTTCGCCCACACGATCGTGATCGAACGACCTAGAGCATGGAAGAGAGTTTGGTGGGCTTTGGGCTGGTTTTGGAGGGGGTTTTTGCTGGACACTCAAATGGACATAGCGGAGGCCCGGTTAATCGTTGGAGTACCAAACGACCTCCGAATGGAACGAAACTTGACCGGTAGTCTCCGAGTGGTATATTAAGACCACATGACAAGCCTCGGTCCATTCCGGGAAAGTTTGACACACGCACACGAAAGAAAACTAGAGGGGTGCACCGGAGGAGATAGGAGCGCCGGATTGGAAAACGGACAACGGGGAAAATGCTCGGATGCATGAGACGAACACGTATGCGAATGCAATGCACATGATGACATGATATGAAAATGCATGACATGACAAAATACAAAACGAAAGACAAAACCCAAAAACGGAGGGAAAAACATATCACATTAACGGAAATGGCAAGAGTCGGAGTTACAAATATGGCAAGTTACATGCGGGGTGTTACACTACTGGTGAGAGGAGACGATGGCTCTGACGAGATCAAATTCAGGAAGGACAGATATCTGACGACAGTCGAGATTGAGGGTCGCAGTGCGCCATCGTGGGCACCACCGAGTTGAGAGGACTTGTGTGCGGCAGCAATCCTTGGTGGGGAGAAGCGAGATGATCTCCTCAAGGATGATGTCTGGGAG